>NC_138223.1:57631720-57641720 GCF_964197995.2 Scardinius erythrophthalmus | reverse complement strand
CCCAGGCGCCCGTCCGGCGGGACGTCCCGCGGCTCCAGCTCCTCTACCTGCTGCTGACCGTGGCCCTGCTCGGGGTGCTCATCGAGGCGGTGTGCATCGGCCATCTCTACAGCAGACACACGGTCAGTCCTTCATACATGTCTTCGGTCATAGAGTTCAAAAACTTGTGAAATTCATGGTGCAAAACAGTCCTCATGCACTTCTGTTATATGTCTTTGCTCATTCAGTTTATAGAGTTAAGCTTCTTCACTCATTTTAGACTGAAAGTTGTTTTTACCTCATCGGATTGGTACAAAACCTAAATGCGCACACAAAGAAATGGACATGATTAGAAAAAGCTAAATATATATATATTTTTTTTAAATGGTTGAACTTGTGATATACATGGTGAAAAACAGTCCTCATGCACTTCTGTTATGTGTCTTTGCTCATTCATTTTATAGAGTTAAGCTTCTTCACTCATTTTAGACTGAAAAAAAAACTTTTTTTAAGTTTTTACTTCATGCTACTGACTTTATGCACACAAACAATAAGGACATGATTAGAAAAGGCTAAATATTCTTTAAAAAAATGGTTGTACTTGTGATATACATGGTGAAAAATATAAGGTGTCTTCATAGAGTTACGCTCCTTCACTCATTTTAGACTGAAAAAAGTTTTTACTTCATCGGATTGGTACAAAACCTGACTTTCTGCAAACAAACAATATTGGCCTGATTAGAAAAGGCCAAAATATTATTATTTTTATAAGGTTGAACACTGTAGCAAATGTATGGCAAACATATACAGAGAATTTTTGGGTTTGGGTTTACAATGTACAAATCAGCCATGATGAAGTCTACATATATATACAAATGCAAAACCTAATAAAAATACTCTCACAAGCATCAATTAAAACAAAATATAACGCTTATTGTCTTAACGAAGAGATAACGACGGGGTTGAAACTCCTGACGCATGCGCAGTTCATCACACATGGACATCAGCTTTCTCTCAACTTAGTGATGAGTATTTACAGCGAGATCATTGACATTTTTATAAACGTTTTTTCGTATTTGTGAATATTCGAGATAATCGTGATTCGGTGGCTTTGAATTGTCAAAACACCATTCAAAATGCTTGCTAATGATGCAAAAAACACAGCAAACCGAACTTGATCTGATTTCGTTCATGACGGACGAAAGTTTCGGAGGCAGTGTGCAAGCGTGATTGGCATAACGTGAGGTCGTATTTATTTTTTAACGGGCGATAATTTTGGATGCGAATTTCGGACTCAGTGTGCAAGGGCCTTACCTCGGACTGTTACTCTAAGAATATTAGAAACATTCATTAAATTGGTGAAACTTCGTATTTCTGCTCAATTTCAGTTCGCTTCTGTACTCAGTCTGAGATAGCGACCTATCTCCCAGTTTTCCTCCGGCCTGAAAACAGCCGGCGAATCAACGAACAGAGGGCGGGCTGAGAGCCGTGACGTAGACGCTGATTGTACCGTGGATGCGTAGATTTACTTCACATAATCTGCAAAAGTCGTTCACAGCCATGTTTACTCCGATATTTCACTCGATGGTTTTGTTTTCGCATCATACATGTGTTTACAGTGGAAGTTCGATGCGGCTGAGCCTGCGCATAACACACGTCTTAACCAAACGTTATGTGATTGGCTTACAGGTAACCAATGATTTTAAACTTCAGACAAGCTCTTTAAGGTCACTAAATTCGAGGCTTTTGGTCATACCTAGGATATCCAGATCCACCAAAGGAGGGAGAGCATTTTCACATTTAGCACCAAAACTCTGGAATAGTCTTCCGGATACTGTTCGTTGCTCAGACTCGCTCTCCCAGTTTAAAACTAGATTAAAGACGCATCTCTTCAGCCAGGCATTCATATAATACTTTTAATCCTACAGTTAAATCCGACCTCTAGTTCATAAACGCCAGAGGAGAACTGGCCCCCGACTGAGCCCGGGTTCTCCCAAGGTTTTTTTTTTTTCTCCATTAGGTCACCTGATGGAGTTTTTCGGTTCCTTGCCACTGTTGCCTTTGGCTTGCTCAGTTGGGGATATTTGGGGATATTTAATTGAATTAATCAATCAACGATACTATTGATCAGCATTACCGAACGTAGACGTTCCACTAGAAACAAACATTGATGTATTGTTCTAATTTATTACTGTGAAGCTGCTTTGATACAACCTGTGTTGTGAAAAGCGCTATATAAATAAACTTGACTTGACTTGACTTGACAAGCGACCCCCCGCGAGAAAGAAAACGCTTTCCAATTATGCCCTGCCAGACTCTGTCTACGAAGCAAAGTGAAGTAGCAGTTTACCAGGCTACAAATATCCCATCTATTGAGTTAATATGAGCTCATGAAACTTGCATGTGCAATATTTACACAAGACTTTGTGACTAACTTGTTATGTAGTTTCTCTTTTTTTTTTTTGGATGCTGCCTATCTCCAGATCTACACTGACACCTGTTTAACCCCTGATCAGATGAATCAGCCACTATGCTTTTATCCACCTATTTTTATGCAAATTGAGATTGCATTAAAAATGCTGGATGGAAATAAGATGCGCTAAATGGAGTCGGATATTTTTTTTTTTTTTTATCCAATAGTAAGACGTGCATAATCTACTATGAAACACATTTACAGAATACATCCTTCGATGCGCAACAAACCCACGTGACTTTCCACTCAGCGTCAGCTGTGATTGGATAACTGGAGTAACCAGCGCACCAATGGCATCGCAGCGTCTCTAATGTTGGTTTGGTGTTTCTGAAACGCCAGAGTCGAAGTGTGTGATCAGAATGATTTGGTTTAATTCCCTCCAGAAGCGTCTCACACACGAGTGTGTTCCCGAACACCAGCATCCGCACGATAGAGAACACGACAGCGTTTACTGTGTTGACGCTCGAGACACACTCGTTTATGATGGAGGGAAAAACAGAAAGATTGCAGAAACGTACAGTTTTATCACTGATATTTTGTTTCCCAGGAAGTGACGATTTTCTTCTCTTGAACTCTACTTTTACACACAAGTGAAATTCGTGTCATAGCTAGTGTCCTCTGTTAATAACAGGCAGCGCTCTGCTGTTCTAGTGTCATTAATTAATCTGTCTGTTAGCTAATGGTCTTGTTTCAGACGTAACCTGTGGTGTGTTTGGTCATGGTGGAGGTTTGAACCCTCTGAATCTTGGTAACTAGCCCAGATTCCTAACCACAAGGTCACACAACCACCGCGGTATATTGCTGACAGTTTTGTATTACTGTGTTGATTTCCTGTAAACACATATATTGGTTTGCACACTTAGTTTCAGGGTCTGAGAGCAAACATATGAACACACATTAATCAGGCAAATCAGGTTCTTATTATACAAACATTTCTGCCTATTTCAACCACACAAGTAAAAATAATCATGCTTGGGTAAATCTTAATAAAAAATCATAAATATGACATACCAAGTCGTAATCATGATTATGAGTTAATTATGTCATAAATTATGAGGGAAAAGTCAAATTATGAGATACATTTTTTTAAATTAAGATATACTAAATCATAATTATGAGATTTACAAAGTCTAAATAATGAGAGAATTTGGAAATATGCCAGACGAAGTCGTAAGCGTGTGCCACGTCTAGCCACGTGACCAAAAGCATTAATGTGTTTGTGTTAGGGCTGTCAACAGATTAATCGCGATTAATCGCATCCAAAATAAAAGTTTGTGTTTAAATAATATGTGTGTGTGTACTGTGTATAATTAAATTTGAATATATAAATACACACACATGCTTGTATATATTTACGAAAAATGTGTAATTTATATATAAAAAATTATATTTATATATAATATAAATTATATATAAATATATACAGTATATGTATGCAAATATTTCTTAAATATATACATGCATGTGTGTGTATTTATATATACAAAATAATTATACACAGTACACACACACATATTATGTAAACACAAACTTTTATTTTGGATGCGATTAATCGCGATTAATCTTTTGACAGCCCTAGTTTGTGTGTTTGTCTGACGCCAAAATGTTCCGGGGAAAAGTTTTGGAAAAACATCCTGTCAAATATTTTCTCTTTCCCCTTAGATTTCATCAGATATCCCGAGAGTGGAACTTAGAAAAGTGAGTTTATCTTTACTCAGGTGTGTGTGTGTGTGTGTTAACATATAAACACATCTTGGATGATCTTATTAATTCTTCTGTAAAATATTTATTCGCAGGGAGAGAAGGACAAATTTCCCAGCAGTGCAACTGGTTGGTAAACACACACACACACAGGTTTGAAATACTGTGATTCATCATGTGTTTAATGTTCATCCTGCTTGTTTTCTAAACAGATTTTAATGAAGCTTTGCCTAAAAATACCCCTAAAGCTGAAGCTGAGAGCAAACCGGTTGCCAAAGCTGAGAGCAAACCGGCAGCATTTCTGCAAAGTATGAAAAACCTTCCACACACACACACACACACACACACACACACACACACACACACACACACACACACACACACACACACACACACACACACACACACACACGTACGTTTACTCAGCTATCAGAATGAATGGAGACATTGTATATACTACGTTTGATTATATACAGTACAGCTAGTTATAAATACTGCAATCCCTAACATAAAACCTTCTACATTTTTACAATAATAGAAAAAAACTTTCTAACATTTTGAGGTTTTGTCAGGTTTAGCTCACTTCTGGGTACAAATCTGTCCCCAAAATGTGGTAAAGTGGGTATAAACACACACACACACACATACATAGAGTCTTTCCATTAATTATACAATAACTTCTAGTAAAATCATTATTTTATAAGCCATGTCATTTTTCTTAACGTTTTGTGCCGTTACACTTTTAGACTTTTTATTCAATTTCTAGTTCAGTCATGAGACTCTAGCGGGCGCAGGCTAATGGACATTTACATGCGAGACCTTTACATTACTACATGGCACAAGCTGATTGGCTCAGTTGATCCTGTAGCCAATGAGATTACTCGCTCCACACTCAATTATTCTGGTTGAGTGTTCGCTGTGAGTTCCTCTGAGCCCCTCCACCTCCCCAGCTCCGCCTGCCTAGATCTGCTTCCAGATTCATGTCTGTGTGTTTGTTGGCTGTAGCAGTAGAGGTTTCAAACACTAGTTGACTTGAATGCTATTACGCTTTAAGCTTGACGTCAACTTCTCGCTGATCATGTGATTTTGACACTAACAACATAGATGTACACACAGTAGGTGTACACGTTCTACAGTACACACACATATATTATGTAAATGCACACTTTTATTTTGGATGCGATTAATCGATTGACAGCACATATATATATGTGTGTGTATATGTATGTGTGTGTATAATCTAACTATTCTGTGTGTTTGTGTAGGCGATTCAGCCACGTCTGGACGCAACGGTGTCCTGGGCTGGAGGACCTCCAGCTACCCCGTGTTCATGAACGAAATGGGCTACAAGAACAACAGTCTGTACATCCAGCAGGGCGGGTACTATTACATCTTCTCCAAGATCTCCCACCTGGAGAAATGCATATTCTTCAAACACATAGTCATGCGGAGCTCGCACAGCTACAGCAACGAGCCCATCGAGCTGATGCAGAACTCCAGGTACTCGATCTGACCCGGAAATCACTGACTACGTTTACATGCATCCAAATAATCCGTTAAGATAGCACACGTACATCACGGAGACGTCTATTGGATGTGCGTGTTTACATCTGGAAGACGTATTTTTTAGAGTGTTTGCTCATCTGCAATATGTCTATAGGACATTTCCTGTCAGATGTCAAATAGACGTTTAGAAGATGTCTTTAAGATGTAATGATTTAGAATGTGTGTTAAACTGACATCTTAAAGATATCTATCAGATGTTAGTAAACAGCAGATGCTTTCCAGATGAAGTGATCTTTAACAGACATCTTGCAGACGTACGTGTGCTATGGGATTGACGGCTCAGTCGGACTGAAAAGCCTTCATGTTAACACTTAATCGATCCGAATGAGCTCGATCCGAAGGAGATTTTGATCGGATTGAAAGGGGCGGTTTATTCCTTTTCTAATACGAAAAAAAAACGAAAATGAAAAACTGAAAACCGAAACTGAAAGGACTGCGCATGTGCAATGACGTAGAAATAGCGGAATGACATAGAAATAGCGTAATGATGTAGAAATAGCGTAATGACATAGAAATAGCGTAATGATGTAGAAATAGCGTAATGACATAGAAATAGCATGTAGAAATAGCGTAATGATGTAGAAATAGCATGTAGAAATAGCGTAATGTAGAAATAGCGTAATGATGTAGAAATAGCGTAATGACGTAGAAATAGCATGTAGAAATAGCGTAATGACGTAGAAATAGCATGTAGGAATAGCGTAATGATGTAGAAATAGCGTAATGACGTAGAAATAGCGTAATGACATAGAAATAGCGTAATGATGTAGAAATAACGTAATGACGTAGAAATAGCATGTAGAAATAGCGAAATGACGTAGAAATAGCATAATGATGTAGAAATAGCTTAATGACATAGAAATAGCGTAATGATGTAGAAATAGCGCAATGATGCAGAAATAGCGTGTAGAAATAGCGTAATCACGTAGAAATAGCGTAATGACGTAGAAATAGCATGTAGAAATAGCGTAATGATGTAGAAATAGCGTAATGACGTAGAAATAACGTAATGATGTAGAAATAGCGTAATGATGTAGAAATAGCGTAATGACGTAGAAATAGCATGTAGAAATAGCGTAATGACGTAGAAATAGCGTAATGACGTATGACGCACAGAACAAGCTGTTCTTCCTGATGAATAAAGTGTCATATAAACAAGTTTCTTGTCCTCCTATAATCCTCCTCTTCTGCGTGTGTGAAGTGAGCATTTAAAGATCATGTGAACACCACGTTCAGATTCATCAATCGGAATGAATTCAGTCCAACTGAAACAAAAGTTGTGCATGTAAACGTAGCCACTGTAGATGAATTCTGTCAGCATTAAGGTCATGAATGTCTTTACTGCAGGTTCCTCTGCGCGTCGGATAAACACCAGTCAGGCGGCGAGCGGGACAACAGTTATCTGGGAGGCATCTTCTTCCTGAACGAAGGAGACAGTGTGTTCGTGAAGGTCAATAACAGCTCGCTGGTTCTCCATAACCCATATGATAACTTCTTTGGTGCCTTCATGGTCTGAGTACTGACAAACTGCTTTAGGAAAGTCTCTCTCACTCACACACACACACACACACACACACACACACACACACACACACACACACACACACACACACACACACACACACGCGCGAGTTTCACACTGAGGTTCTCATTCCAGTTTTTAAATATTATTTTTATAAACACATTATGAGAAACATTGCAATATAGAGTTTGTATTTTTATTTTATTTTTTCAGTGGTCGACCGATATATATATATATATATTGCCAAGGCTGATATATTCACAGATATTTGCCATTTTTTTTAAATATGGGCATTGGCTGATACCTTTTTCTGTTTTGGCTGACATTTCGGATGCAGGACTTTTATTTTGACAGCGCTGATCCCACGTGATCCTATGCTCCCATTAGTAATACAAAGGCAAATAATAGGATACTTTCTCATTTAAGGTTAAATTCGCCGACTTTGGGTGGAAACAACTTCTGTAGACGCAGGATCGACAAACTTAAAACCTTTGATTTCAAACTATGCTGTATCCATTTGCACCGTCATATTCATGTCATTCATACTGTGTGCTGTATGTAAAATTAGTGTAACCTAAACTCAGTGCACACAAACTCACCAGAATACCGAGGGCCCTGTTGGTTGCAGTATTTACTACCTTTTTATTCATTTTTATTACTTGTGAAAATACTGTAATAGGACTACAGAATTAAGTTGCCAACTAAAGTCTGTTTATTTTGCAGATTTTTTTTTTACATTTTTTATTTTAACAAATTATTTATTTGCAATTTATTTAATATTAGGTAATTTAAATTATAAATATATCGGCCATCAGCCACCCTGCTCTCTAAGATATCGGCATCCGCCTTAAAAAAAATCTATATTGGTCGACCACTCTTTTTTTTTTTTTCATTTCTATGGGTGTTTAGATATATTTAGTGTGTGTATTGCTCAAATCAGATGTCGTTTCTCTGTAAATGTAAAATAACATTCTGCTGGTCTGTGTGCTAAGGGCCCATTCTCAGGAGACGGTGCCATTTTAAAATAAATGTATTTTTTTTAAATAATTTTAATATTTAAGAAATCACATTTCCCACCTCAGGTCCAAAGTACCAGCATTATTAAACAATATTCGCATTATTAAACAATAAAACAATAAATCCCCCCACCCCCAATTGGCTGGTTCATAACAAGAGCAATAACTATATTAGCATCCACACCAGCGCACGATATTGTTCAGTTTATTATAAGCGCGTGTTTGTCGTCTGTCTCTTTAAAAGCTCTTTAAAGCAGGATGGATTCTGATTGGCTGACAAGGTTTGCTCTTATATTTAACCCTAATGATCAACCAGTCTAGTGTATCTTAACTTGCAAATACTGGTTTACCAAACCACATAGTTTGAAGATGTGAACAGAAAGTGACATTCTGCAAATTATTTTTTTATTTTTTTTTTTTTTTGCAATATTTAGTTTTTCATAGTATATAACCATTAAAATGTAATGCTGAGGAATGGGGATATACAAAAATGGCTGGTATTAAAATTAATTTCAACATGCTGTTAATTATACACACCATTTCCTGAGAAAGATCTGCCTGTGTCAGCTCAGATTCATCTGGGGTCGTTTAATGTTTAAAAGGGCATATCGTTACACACATTATCTGAGGTCAGAGGTCAATCCAGTGCCTTTAAATCATGTGTTATATGCTTGTAAACATGATGTCTGCCATATATATATATTTTATAAGCTCATGTCTGTTTTTATATATGTATTACATGTTTCTGTTACGGGTTTAAGTGGATTTTCCCAGATAGCACAGGTACGTCTGTAAGACGTCTGCTAAAGAGCACTTAATAAGGAAAACATCTGTTGTGCGCAAACATCTTAGTGAAAGCAGTTTTACATGCATTTTAAATCATAAACATCTTAAAGACGTTTTCTAAACGTCTGTTTAACATCTGTCAGGAAGCGTATCGCAAATGCATCTCGCAGATGTAACGCAGACATCAAATAGACGTCTCTGAGATGTACGTGTGCTATCCGTGTAGATCCTCTGAGATGGTTTGATTGTTACTGACTGTCACCTTCACCTAACTTAAATTCACCATAATGTTTTATACTTAGTCAGTGACTGAATTGTTGGGGCAGAAACGTAATCTACTCAAGTACGTGAACGCAGACGCTTCTCGCTACTCAAACTTGATTTCATGCGTCACTGAAATTCTCAGCATTGCTGTATAAATCAATCTTTTTCTGCTGTCAGGCTTTATCCTTCAGTTCAGCAACAGTTTGAGAGAATCTTGCTGAGCAAGTTAGTAAGTCGCCCGCTTCAGGTTTGTTAACGCCACAGTAAAGGCCCTTTTAGACCAAGAACGATAACTATATTAGCGTCCACACCAAAGCACTGTTTATGACAAGCGTGTAGTAGTTTTGTCGTCTGCCGCTTTAAATGCTCGAGCTCTTTAAAGCAGGATGGATTCTGATTGGCTATCAATGTTTTATCGTTCACCAGCTGGAAAAAAACGCTCTAAATGGTATTGTTAAATGGCGCGTTCAAGTATTTACGAGTTGAACGCACAGGAACGGCACCACAATGTTGTAAATACGAGCGGGAAGCTTTTCTTTAAGTCCCGATGTTAACGAGTTAGTTGGGTGTGTGTTAGTGAGAAAAATGGCGAAATACCACAATACTTAAGGTATTTAGCAGTGATATGGTCAGATTTGTTTATTTACAACAAAGTAAGCTAATTGCCTGCACAACATATAATAGCATTGTAAT
>NC_138223.1:57562104-57631520 GCF_964197995.2 Scardinius erythrophthalmus | reverse complement strand
ATGTGTTTCCTTACTCATAACATCAAAAAGTCATCTGATTAGGTAATGCATGTTACTTGTAATGCGTTTCTTTACTCGTTACATCAAAAAGTAATCTGATTAGGTAATGCACATTACTTGTAGTTAATTACTTGTTAGATCAAAAAGTAATCTGATTAGGTAATGCATGTTACTTGTAACACATTACTTTACTTGTAACATCAAAAAAGTAATCTGAATGGGTTATGCGTGTTACTTGTAATGCGTTACCCCCAACACTGATCATTTCAGATGAGACTGAAAAAACGTATCGCTAGGTTTTCTCAGAGGAGGGCTATGATAGAAATGTGCATGTCCATCTTGAACATAATCAGAATTATCAGCTAATAAGGGTAAATCTCCATACTCTGGTGCACTGGAGGGAGTGTCTGAGTGGTTTCCACAGTTGTACCTTGACAGGCTGTAGAAAATTCTGATGGAATCACGTCCTCATGTTCTGATATCATAGATACGCGAAGTGCAACTTGTATGAAGTTGTATGAAGCCTTTGCAATATTTTGCATTTATATTTTTTGTATATATTTTATGGTTTTCACATGATTTGATATAATTGTATTGATTAGTTTGTTAAATTCACATACTTTATCTGTTTGATTATTGTCTTATATTTAATACAGTATATCTTCAGTTTAAACCTAACCGCATGCTGTCCACTCAAGTGGACATCTGAAGATCTCTTTGAAAAATTTGTAAAAAAAAATAAAATAAAAATCAATTCTTGTTTTTCATGCCCTAAGAGCAATAAAAACACACAGAAAAAAAAAAAATCCTGACTGAGGTTATCATAATTCATGCATGAAAGGGTTAATTAAATTAAGGAAAACTTTTCCACGAAAATGAATTACATTTTTCCAACAAAATATAATTAGTTTGAAATGATTTGTTGTAATCTTGTTGTATGAACTCGCCAACATTATAATTTTAGTTAATTTGACTCTACAGTTATTTCCAATGATAGGAGCTACTAGTGTTCAGTTTAATTAAAACCACCTTTCACAGAGTAATACTGAATATTACTCGTGCGAGTCTGCGAAAGAGGTTTAATATATGTATAGAATATATTGAGGCCCACAGCCCTAAACTAAACACAGTTGCCACTCTTCTGCATAATGGTAACCACAAAATTCAAAAACATTACAGAAAGTCCTCTAAGTTTCTAACATTAGTGAATATTATAACACTAACATTAACTAACAACATCTTTCCATTTACAGAAAAACACATAAAATTACACTTTAATCCCTAAATTTACCCTCCTTATGCAGTCCCTTGCAATGCATGCTGGGAACTACAGATCCACTGCCCAGTTTGTTGTCAACAAAAATGATTCATGTAGTTTTCACACAAATTAAGTAAACTTCAGTTTTAAATATATCGGGTTGATTGAACACAATTAAATTAAGTTGTGACAAAATTTTGAACAATTGTGTTACTTTTGCCTATTTTAGTTAATTAAATTTAACAAGAGGCAAAAATTCTTTTTTTGAGTGTTGGTAAAAGACAACATATGAAGAATCACATCATGGACATGCAGAAAGCTCCAGAAGTGTCTCTGAATCTCTTCCAGTAGCATTGCACTGCCTTCCACCCACTCTCGTAAGCGAGTATATAGTGTATAACTCCTACTGGCTCATTTTAATGTTTTATTTTAGCAGAAACATCTGAGACGCCGTTGAAACAGGAAATGTTCTCAGACATTAAAAGGTTTTGTCACAGTTATAAGTTATGAACAAACATTCTTCTAGTAATATTAATAGAGGGTTCGTTCATATCTGATCTATAATGTTCTCAAAACGCTAGCACAAAAAAAAAAATTATATATACGTCATTCATGGAGCATTTTTTTCTTTTTCTGAAATTTTTGCAAAATGATAAAAACAGAATGTTTCCTTAATGTTCACATTACTAATTTTTTTTTTTTTTTTTTTTTTTTTTTCGTTTTGAATGTTCTGAGAAATAATATGTTCATTACATGGGAACGTTAGCAAAACGTTCTTAGAACCTATTTGTGTTAGCTTGGTACATGATGCTAACGCTATATTAGTTTATGCTTGTCTGTTTTTCATCAAACACCCCACAGTTACGTAAAATATACATTTTGTTTTATTAAATATGGTATACAAAATAAAGCATTTCACACATTGTCATCATCGTTACATTCATCTCTAGAGTTCCTGAGTTTGTTAGCATTCAGACCAGCTCTGCTTCACAACAAACGCACAATCCATGTGTGTGTGTGTGTGTGTGTGAAGAGATGCTCACATTCATTCACACATGCAGCTTTTTGAGTTCTTGAACGTACAGTGATAATACAGACCCAACCATGGCAGTTAGTACACTAGTTAAGTGTTGATGTGTAGGTCAAAGTTCACGTTATTTCCACGATGTATCGCGAGGCTAATACAGTACAGTCGTATTGCTTTCATCCGTTCTGACGCCGCGCACACGTAGTGTTTTGCACACATTATGTACAGTATAAAAAAATTATATAAATATAACAAGTCTTTAAAATGTTAAACACATATAAATATATTTCAATTATAAATAGTGCTTAAGGAGCATTGCTTATCCGTTCAGGCCCAAGACCGGTTCTCCAAATGTCTTTGCATATTACAGGCTTTTGTTGTAGAGGAAAACCTGCCAAATTTGGCAGAATGCATAAGAATACGGAGGCTAAGATGATAAAGTGCCAGTCTTTATGATAGCTAAAGGCATCGCCAAATAAGCCAAGACATTAGTGGAGTCAAAATGGACTGAGTATGAAAACAGTCCTGAGTGCATCGAAGACGGTCCGAATCAGTTCGGTCACGTATGACGTGCTGCTTGTACTCCGTCCAGTCCGTCCACGCGGAATATCCCAAATCCAGAGTCGTTGACCTCCAGACTCCAGTCGCCCGGTGAGCCCTTGATCTCGGATTTAGCCATCAGCCGGTCCCCGTTTTCCGTGAAAGTGACCACACGCCAACAGGTCTGTCTGATCGGCTCTGTCCCACTCACTTCCGGTAACTGGACGGTACAGGAGAGCTCCTTGTTGTTCAGGCGATTGGAAAAGCTGACGCTGAATTGGCCAGACGAACAGGTTCCCTTGCAGAATAGACTGAGCTGGACGTACACAAAGTAGCTTCCACTATACTTCACATCCAGTGCTTGCTGACTTTGGTCGTAGCTGTAGAGAGAGCCGATGGTTTGAGTATTTCCGTAATCGAAACCTTCCCACGCCATATTTTCACTTTCCAGTTTATCTGCAGGGCAAAGACAAAGAGACTTTTACAATACAATACAACACAACACAATACAGTTTATTTATAAAGCACAGTTTAAAAACAACCGAAGTTAACCAAAGTTCTGTACAAGAAAGAAAAAAAGCAGCAAGTGAAGATATATTAAATATTAAATGAAGAAACTTAATGCTTTTAAAAATAAAATAAAATTCCTTTTCTTTAAAGGAATATCCTAGTTTAAATACAAGTGGTCTATCCATACTGGGTTTTACAATTCTTTTGCATTGCATTATTTGAGCACAGTGTCTGAAATATACAAAGGTAAGAACTTACAATTAATGGGCCTCAAGTATGCAAAATTCTGCATCTAAAAAGAAAGAAGACAGAAAAACACACACATTAGAAACAGGTTCAACAACTCTTGCACACCTGCAGAGAGAAAGACGCGAGACGAGAGGAAATGGTGCTGACTCATCACCCACTCGAGGCAGTAAATCTCCCCGAAACATGTCTACAACTGGCCAGTTGCTCGGGGTTTATCTAGGCCAACAAATGTTGCGTCAGCTTCTTCAGATCAGTGTCCTGGTTTATTTAAACCATCTGTACTTCTTACTTCAACCATCCACCATTTTCTAAAGAATTACGCTCATTTATTTACAGAAAACTTAGGATTGTATAACTTTACTCTAACAGTATGATTCTAAAATCAAAGCTGTCAACTGAGCTGCACAAAAAGTATCATAATATTGAACGATTATTAAGTTAATAACTAATGATCTTTGCAACGGACGTGAATCAGTCAAAACTAACTTTAGCTGGACAATAACTTTATCCTAGAGCTGCTGTAAAGCCTAAACAGTCTCTGTTACTGTAATCTCCTACTATCACCGTAAAGCTGCTTTGAAACAATCTATATGGTTAAAAGCGCTGTATAAATGAAGGTGACTGGACTTGACTACTATAATCAGAAGGGCCAATGTACTTTGAATAACACATTTGCATTGGGTCCAAACAATCATGCTTATTGGTACATATTTAAAAACCATAAAACCATACCATGACATGATAAATAAGAGTATACGGTAACACTTTACAATGAAGTTCATTAGTTAACTACCTTAGAAATGCTTCTACAGCATTTATTAACCTTGCTTGGTTCATATTAATTTCAACATGTAGCCTACTCATCATTAAAGTCAAAGATTGTATTTGTTAACATTTAGTTAATGCACTGTGAACTAACATGAACAGCTGGATTTTTATTAACTAACATTAACAACTTTAATAAATACTGTAACAAATGTATTGCACATGGTTACTTTAAGTTAGTTAATACATGAATGAACATTATTGTAAAGTGTTACCGAATCTACTTCAAATAATATAGAGGTAAAACATGCTCGTAATGTCATTTAAAACCTTAAAAACATGCTCGAAATACATTTAATGTCATTTTTGTAAGGTAAAACCTCACCTTATACGCGCTTCCGCTGTCTTGGAGACTCGCGAACAACGCGCCCGACTCCGATTCGGACTCTCGTGGTTTTCTCCCGTTTATCTCGTTCTCGATGTGTTTGGCGAACCAGAGCGCGCCCGCGAGCGCGACCGCGAACATGATGAAGAGCGCGATCACGGACCCGGTGAGGAAGATGTCCAGACACCGGCTCCGGGACCGGGACTGGGACTGGCTCTCGACATCTGTGGACGCGGACATCTCCAGACACTAGCGATGTGAAAACACTGTAATCCACAGCAGGTGCAACTGAACTGATGTTATGTACATCATCATAACATGACTGCTTTATAAGCGAGTGCTGGAGAGGAAGTAACGGGTTTCCCTCCGCCCACGAGACAGAGAGAGAGAGAGAGAGAGAGAGAGAGAGAGAGAGAGGAGAGAGAGAGAGAGAGTGAGAGAGACAGAGACAGAGAGAGACTCGCCTCGGGAGGTTCAGAGAAAAACCGACCAACTTTCCGCTCCTTTCGCTCTTGCGCAAGCAGAGGTGGAAAGCGGGAGGAATATGAAGTGTGAAGTTCTGTGACTGGCTCCATATTCCGCTAGCTTATTTCATGGAATATCATCCTACTACATGTATCCCTTCATTAGCATTTCACACTATATCACTCGCTCTGTGTAAAGTAAGCAGTATTAATGCTGTTGTTTCCACTCGCACCGCGATCCCGACTGCCGCATTCAGATAGCGCACTCTGAAAAGTGCACTAATAGGAACCAGTCATCATTTTTTTCAAATAGCCTAAAATTGTTGTTTTAAAATTAATAAAAGATATTCAGTCTTAAAGTCAAAATGAACGATTCTGAAGTGTTTGTTATAAATCATCATGAATCCGTGCAGATCATTATTTGTTTGTTTCACTCGGATATACACAATACCCAGCGGGCACCTTGATGTCAAAATTACGTCAAGAAATAGGTCAAAAATGAAAGTCAAATTGACGTCAAAGTGTTGATGTCAATTTGATGTCAAGATTTGACCTCTGCTGATGTCATTTTGCCAAACAAAAAGGTGAAATGCATGGCCGTACACTTATCACCAGCTTCACTTAAAACTAACCAGATTTACTTTATTTAATTTCCGGTTTAAATAAATATAATATTTAAATAGTTTAAAATATATTAAACATATTTTGATGACACCATGATGGTGGTTAGCGTTTGCTTTAGTTGTGCTCTTGGCCCTTGACTCTTTAATATAAAATTTTCTCTGGCTGCTATAACTGTGTGTTTATAAAGCACAATTGTTGTAGCTAAAAAAGCCGTGAGAAACTGAGATCAGGAGATGTTGGCGGTTTATTGAAGATGATGACAATATCATCATGTAATTGCCTGAATTGCTGATCTTATTCAGTGTCTAATCTTTGGTTATATAGGACTTGTGATTTTAGTGTTGTATTATAATATAAGCCATTTAATTTAACAGCATGAGAATAATGTTTTTTTTAATTAATAAAGGATTTTAAAAACATTTAATGCATTAAACTTAACATTATTACTTAGCTATCAAGAATCAGTGTATGACTCTCAACAATGGTGACAATCAATGAAATGCTTCATGCTGCAGTGCATGCTGGGTACCACCAATCAAAACTCACCCATATCTCCCAGCATGCATTGCAGCTTTAATAAATTATGCACCTGGAGTTAATCTGATTATCTGGATATTTTGTTTGATTGTCACCATTGTTGAGATTCATATGCTGTTTCTTGATGTCTGTGTGCGTCTAAGTAATGCCATAGATGACAGGGTTTTGTGCACTAAATAGTTTTTAAAAACCAAGTGCATTATTTGATAAACAACACTTCTAGATATGCTGTAGAATCAAATTACTTCTGTCATGAATAAAACCGCTTTTAAACCACAAATCCCTTATAATCAAAGCATTAGACACTGAACATGATCAGGGATTCAGGCAGTTACATGATGATTTCATCAATAAACCGCCAACATCTCCTGATCTCAGTTTCTGATGGCTTTTTTAGCTACAACACATGTGCTTTATAAACACACAGCTATAGCAGCCAGAGAAAATTTTATATTAAAGAGTCAAGGGTCAAGAGCACAACTAAAGCAAACGCTAACCACCATCATGGTGTCATCAAAATATGTTTAATATATTTTAAACTATTTAAATATTATATTTATTTAAACCGGAAATTAAATAAAGTAAATCTGGTTAGTTTTAAGTGAAGCTGGTAATAAGTGTACGGCCATGCGTTTCACCTTTTTGTTTGGCAAAATGACATCAGCAGAGGTCAAACTCTTGACATCAAATTGACATCAACACTTTGACGTCAATTTGATTTTCATTATTGACCAATTTCTTGACGTAATTTTGACATCAATTTGATGTCAAATTGACATCAAATGCCCACTGGGTAAGGAAGAAAATGCCAAAAAATGAAATCAAGTAAATGATGTAATACTTTCAATTTGAAACGGAAATCTGACAACAATGTGAGTAGTTTGCATCACTGGATATTACTTTTGGTCGTTTTGTATCATAAAACAGTTTGTTAAATAATAAATATCTTACCCCAGACTCTCTTCACTGTTGCAATAGTCCAGGGCTGCCAACGTTTGAGTTTGGCTTGGAGTGAGTATTATGGACAATGGGCCTACATAATTCATTTTTCTAATAACTAATATACATATAATTAATTCCATAAGCATAAACCTGTCAGCTGGTATTATTATTATTAAATGTTTAAATTAACCACTCATTTTGATTAATATAGTGCAGTTTTAATAATAATAATAATAATGCTATATTTGTAAAATTTTAATGATGTAAGAGTAAAAATATAATATTTAGTATAGTGCATACTTGATTTTGCCCGTGGGGAATTGACAGGATGGTTGTGGTTTGCTATTGGCTGATCTTATGTGAGTGACAGGTCGCCCCGCCCACGTCATAAGAAAAGAGATGCAGCAAATAGGAGGGGAGGTTATTTTGATTCAAGATTATAAGGAACATGAATTTAACAAAATAATAATGTGCACAGATAAATCCTTTACAATAAATTATTCAGTATTCCATGTCCATTTTGTCGCACTGAAATTCCCTCTCATCTTCTGTGAAGAGTAAAGCCCTGTCTTCTCTGATTTGTTTGGCCATCTCAGATATTGATGGCAGAGCAGCCAATAAATGTAAAGTTTACAATAAACAGAGATGAAAGAATAGCCTATCCATTTGGCCATTTCTATAACTCAATAATGTGGTCTATACTGGGCCCAGACACTGACGAACTGATCCACTTCATCAAAACACAAAACGAAACCTGCGCAGACGGGCTTTGCTTGGCTTCTATGTTCAACGGCAGAGAAGAAACACACAGAAATGTTAGTCAATCTGGTTACACTTTACACTAAGGTTCATTAGTTAACATCAGTTAATGTATCTACTAACATGAACTAACCATGAGCAATACATTTGTTACCGTACTTGTTAATCTTTGTTAACGTTAGTTAATAAAAATACAGCTGTTCATTGTTAGTTCACAGTGCATGAACTAATGTTAAAGTATTAGTAAATGTTGAAATTAACATTAAGCAAGATGAATAAATGCTGTATATGCAGCAGTTCATTATTAGTTCATGTTAACTAATGTAGTAAACTAATGTCAACGAACTAGCATTATTGTAAAGTGTTACCGTCAATCTAAATTAATGTCTAGTTTCTGGAACTGATGTGAAGTAATCACACTAGCTGAATATAAACTCGACTGCGCAACTCAGATGAAATTAGATTAACTTTGGACTTCCAGTTTCTGGATATATTTGGATGTCTGTTGTCTTTGTTCAAAGCTTTTGATGCAAATCAGTGTTTATTCAGTAATAGTCAAGAGTTTTGAATCTGACTAATTCATTCTTCTCATTAACTTGAAAATCTTATGATCTAAGAGCTTATGAATAGCGATTCATTTTGTGGACCATTTATGTATTTCTTCAAAAACAAGTATTTGTTTTTAAAAAATGAGGTGAATTTGAACAGATGGTGCTCAGGATGCACGTTTTGATCACCACAAGATTCCCAGACTTCCATTTGTGAGTTTTTTAAAGTGTGCAGAATTGTTTCCCCACATATGTAAGTTGCTCAAGTTTGTAGGCATCAAAGATTTGAAGATAATTTCCCCTTTCACATAGTTGTCTAAAAATAGACGTGTGTGTGTGTGTGTGTGCCTGGAAGAGGCGGGCCTTGTGATGTCACCTGTGTGCAAACCTGTGTGTCTGAGCCCGAGCGTGAACAGGAAGTGATGTCATCACCACAGGTGAAGCACCAGTAGGAGTCACTTTCTCAGATCCTTTGTTTACTTCCCAAATTACATCACTGACCTACTGAACAATACGCGTTATCTTATCTAAGTGTGTGTGTGTATAAGCAATCTTAAGCAGTGTGATAAGGTATGTGTGTGTGTGTGTGTGTGTGTGTGTGTGTGTGTGTGTGTGTGTGTGTGTGTGTGTAATGCATCTATCACATGAGGGCTTTACTCTCTTTGATTTCTGCCAGCTTCCCCTTTGAAAGTGACTCTGTAGCGCTTCCTGAATGTGGACGGGTCTTTTTTGTTTTATTTTCCAGACCCGTGATCAGATTGTACTTTGGGGAAAAGTAAACAAGACACATTTTGGAAAACCCATCTCTAAAAACAAAACAAGCATCCATCAGTGACTGCAAGTTGTAGTTCACATGCTCCACCTGGAAGTAGGAAACCCTACACTTACACTGTAAAAAACTCTCTGAGTACTGTACATTTTATTTCAGTTTTCCAACTTCAAAATGCAATGTTTAATTCACTGTGTTACTTGGAGTTTCTTTGTAATTATGAAATGTACCTGCAATTTCTGAGTGAAAATTGTTTCTACATCTTTTTTTTTTTCTTCAGTGTTAATAGTCAGAAAAGTGTTTCAGAATAATGTCTGTGCTTCCAATTATAGCTTATTTTCAAGCATTACATAAGATTTCTCATGCCGTTCCTGGAACACTAAAGGCTGACAGATACTCTTGTATGTCCTCAGATGTGTTTTCGGTCAGTCAGGGAAAGTCTGTGTTTCACATAAAGGTCATGAACACACTGCCGAGCACTTACGTCATGCAAGCTTTGGGATTTCGTACAGCTTCGTTCCTAAATGTGGAAGTTATTGTTTCACAAAAACACACTACAAAGTGTTTAAGACTTTAGTTTGAGTTCCTGTTTTTCTGACAGTCATCACCACACACAGCAACATTGTGTAGGCCCAGATTCAGCCCACATCTGGCACCTGTGGAAAGATGATCTGGTCCACACGCAGCGTGGAATGACGGCCCTTGTGTGCCCCACTCCTGTTTGCCAGATCTGGGCCACAAGCAGGCCATAGCAATGCCACATGTCAGCCAAGAGCAAAAAAATAAACCAGAACTGGACCTTATCTGAGCCACACAATCTGTGTATATTAAATATGGAGTCATCTCAACCTTAATAAGCCTGTTAACAAGCAGAATCACTGAAGGAAAGAAGAGAACAGAAAAAGAGACGAGCAGAAACACTCTGGGCCCTATTGTAGCGATCTAAGCTCATGGTCTAAAGCGCAGGCACTTAGTTCACTTAGGGCGTGTCCGAATCCACTTTTGCGAGTTTAACGACGAGAAAAATGGTCGGTGCTCCCGGTGCATGGTCTAAAAGGGTTGTCCTATTCTCATAATGAGTAATGGGTGTGTTTTGGGATTTACGTGCGACATTAAATCTGTGAAGATCTCAGCAGAGGAGGATTAAACAACTCCACAAACAGCATTACCAGCTTCACTTATTACTAACCAGACTGACTTTATTTCTGTCAGACGTCTACAGAAGTTTTATTGAGAATTACCAAAGGTTTAACTCTAATGTGTTTCATTTGAAGTCACCATAACCGTGATCAGTGTTTCCATTAGTTGGGCTCTTAACTCTTATTATATCTTCTATCTTTTTTGGCTGCTGTGACAGTGTGTGTGTCAATCACATTTACAGCAGCAAAGAAAGCTAAAGTGAAATGAGATCAGGTGATGATGGTTACCTGTTGATGGCTTTGTAATCATCATGAATTCAATTGTGATCCATTAATATTTTCACATCACAAGCCCTGTGTTACTTCAGCATGAGATCCAGCAATATTACAACAATCAGAAAGACTTTAACAAACATGAGCACGAAAAGTTAGTCTATGATAACACACACAGATATCAACAATAAGTGTATGAATTTCAACAATGGTGACAATGGTTAACAGACTTATTGAGGCTGAAATTACTCCATATTTAATAGGGGTGTAAATCGGACAGTTCATCACGATATGATACGATATGGATTCTCTCAGCCAGTGATACGATATTTGCCGATAACTCAAAAAATTCTGCTATACGATTACGATTTGATTCAGGGCTATATCGATCTATATATATATTTAGATATTATGTGCCAAGTTTACACAACCCAGTTAACTCGTACATGCAACCAAAATATATAACATGAACGTTTAACCCTCAGAGGTCGAAGATCACGCCGGCGTGATCTGCTCGCTTTTTTTCCTTATGAGTTGATTGAGACCCAAAATTCTCTTTTGACTTTGATTTTACAAAACAAGTTTCATACATCAATCGATTCTGTTAAATGTGTATTATTTTTGTGTATACTCACAATAAAAACAAAGTGTTGTGCTTTTTGCCAAATAAAGAAAAATAAACACGAAGCGAGTTCTGCCTTCTCTCTTTCCTTGTAGTCCATTCTGAAACGCGTCCGAAAATGAGCAATATCTCAGTGAATACGCAGTCAAACAGGCATTCAGACACACAGGCATGAAGCTTGAATTCTATTCTTTTTAATGAAGTAATTTATATAAAAAACAAATATTCTCATCTTGTGAAATCTGTATTAAAAGAGAGCGATTCCAGTCAACCTCATTAGAGCTAATTCAAATGTAATGTGACTCCGCCCACGGAGAGCGCGTGCTATTCAAACGCAAATGGCTGAGGTAATCCGCGCAATCCTGTGAACGCCCCTATCATCAGCATGAGAAAACCAAAACACCAGTTTATTCAGAACATTACTTCACCGTCTCGCAGCGCTGTGAGGAATAATGAGGAATACGAGGAATACGAGCTGAGGAATACTAGTAAGTTTTTCCTTCTCGGGTTTCTGTTTATGAATGAACGAACGGCATAGATGCGCGCTGTTTACCACAGCTGGCAAAAAAACAATAATACGTGACAGTTCTCCATTATGGACGCCAGCGCTCTAAAACTTTCACAGAGACCTCAAAACAGAAAGTACAAATCCTTTCTTTAAAACGAATTTCGTTTTGTATCAATTGTATCTTAATTTTAAATTTTTTTTCATTAACAAATTTCCTGGATTTAAAGTAAATATAGGCTAGCAATCACAACATGGTGCTTGAACTGGAGATCATCATGAATCATGAGCCTACTCGCCTCACATGTCTAAAAAATGTGAAATATATTTACAGAAAACTGGTTCTACACAAAACCATCCAAAACAAACTATGTATAATAAATGTGCATTTCTCCGGTGTGTTCACTAGCCTACTACTGCAAAGATCGCGAGCCTATCGTCAACGAATGATGATTTTTTAGCAAACTGTATTGCTATACTGAGATGAGTAAAAATCGACTGAAATATGTTGAAATAAAATGTAGGCTATTTGTATAAGCAACGTGAACTGCAAATTAACATTTATATGCCCTAATATTTCATGAAAACAACATTACAGTCAGGCGAAATATGAAAGACAACACTTGGTTTAGTAGATTTGGGTACAGTTTTTACTGTAGAATATACTGCCACATCAAATAAGCTTTTGTTTAGCAATTTCTATATATAAAATAGCCTACTATTTTTGTCAAAAATAAAGTCATCAACTAAGATGTTTGTTGGCTATATTCAAAGTAATGAATACATAGATAAAATGTAGGCCTATAATCTTTTTTTTTTTTTTTTTTTTTACCAAGAAAGAGTACACTTTAAATATTGTTGAAATTGTAATTATTGTTGTAATTGTAACCTTTTTAACAAAATAGCAAAACATATGTACAAGATAGATGTAAGCAAAATCTTAAATGGTCAATATAAGTCTTCTTCTAAATATCCTTTGTCCAAGCATTGTGGCTCAGTCAGTTTCACACCTGTGTGAATAGCTCATCATTATGCAGAGTGGGTGGTAATTCAGGTGTAAACCACTCCTCGTTCACGCCCCCTCGCATATTGGCTTTTCAAGCAAAACCTGTTTTACATCAATTTAAATCAATGTATGGTTTTATGTGAACAATAAAGCAAGACTATTTTCACATAATTTTGAAGAAAAAATTCTAGGCGAGGACATCCATTAGTCAAAAGTCTTATTGACACATATTTACTATTTGTTTTGTGGCCTTATTTCAGAAATTTTAGTTTTTAGTTTTTTCAATATCCATGCATAAACATTATTCTCTCAAAAATGAAAACATGTACATTCACGTGGCTCACATATTATGGTAGCCCTGTTTGTGCTTTATAGAGTGAATTTACACCTTTGCCATTAATATGTTTATAAGCAACTGAAAAAAGCACAAATGTAAGAGCATGTCAGAACATCTCAAGGGCCCCAAAAACAGCCCAGACTCCAGAGGGTTAATTAAACTCTTTGAAAATTGCACACCCTCTCTCAATTGGGACATTTACAACAGAAGAGTTCAATCATGGAGATAACTCCATTCTTGTTCATTTTCATAAATCATGTTTTTGTTTTGTGTGTGTGTGTGAGTGTGTGTGTGTGTGTGTGTGTGTGTGTGTGTGTGTGTGTGTGTGTGTGTGCATTTGAAGTAATATCAATCAAACTCAAGCTGGGTTGTTTTGATTAAGTAATAATAAGTAAACAAATACAGGTAACTTACAAAATTAAAGTTCATTGAAAGTATGTTTTTATAGGCTATATTAATTGTTTTTTTTTTTATTATTCGTTTTTCCTCCACGTTTCAGAGTTAAACAAAGCCAAGCAATTGCTAAGATACATAATAAAACACTCGGTTAATCATTGTAACGTTTATCTCCTCTGACGTCTGACAAACTTTGTTGTGATTAGGCTACACAATACAGGGATCTTTTCCCTCACCACTAGCATGCTGCTTTAGCAAGGTTCCCTGAAAATGTTTCAGCTTTTATTTTCCTTTTACGCCCTGAAGAAGATATGATCCGATTCCATCCTTAATCACTTATAGTCAGCTTTGAGAAACTCCTCTTAGCTAGCGCGTCTTTTCGAAGAGACTGTGACTAACAGCCTTGTCACCTGACCTGTATATACTGCGCGCTGATTCGGAAAAACGGACTTTTCGTGTTTGTGTTGCCAACTTAGCGCCTTTGTCGCTATTTTTAGCGACTTTTCAGACCCCTTTAGCGACAAATCTAGCGACTTTTTGGACAAACTCCAATAATCAGTAATCTCCAAATGTTGCCAGAGCGCGAGGTCTTGCTTTCTCCCTGCGTCTGCCCTGTTCAGTGAATAGCAGCTCGTTCACCTGTGGGGCGCACGGCTGCTGGCAGACGTGAACGAGCAGTGTTTATCCACGGACTTATCACTTATCTGCTTTTCTTTTCTTTTTTTTTTTTTTTTTTTTTTTTTTTTTAAGAATTAAGTTTGACCATTTTAATTTCCTTTTTATCTTGTGCTTATTAGCCTACTTGTAGCACAGAGCTTTAGTTCACCCGGTTCCCGAACTCTCTCAATTCAGATAATTTTCCACATAGGCCTATAAAAAAATGTAGTCATTCACTATATCATAGCTACTCGTTCTATTGTCTGACAAAAAAAAAAAAAAAAAAAATATATATATATATATGTTCTCATTTCCTATATATATATATAGGAAATGAGAACAGCTTTACTTGACATTCGGCTATATTATATTATATTATATTATATTATATTATATTATATTATATTATATATGTGAGCACTTGTGCTTACAAACACCAAGGGTGCTGCTGCTTGTCAGTTTGTGCTGTAGTAAAACATGAACTCGTGATGCCTTGACAGTGGACAATACTGGCTTTTGTGACAAAGGTTTCAGTCTATTTCAGCTGAGAAAAGTTACGCGAGGATGTGGAGAGTGTCAAAATAAAGGTACTATATATCGATATTTTATGTATGGCATCGATGCATCGTTTCGTTAGCCGTTTGATCGATGCATCGATCCATATCGATGTATTCTTGCACCCCTAATATGTGTGGCATTGCTATGGCCTGCTTGTGGCCCAGATCTGGAGCGAGTCTTATTCCACGCTGCATGTGGGCCAGATCATCTTTCCACGTGATTGGGATAACTGTTAAAAAATCTAAACAGTGACAAAATGAAACGACAATTGGTCAAATTAAAGATCATGTCAGCAGATCCTGTTTGAATGGAGATGTTGCAGAATTTGGGGATTTCGGTCGGCGAGTTGAGACAGGCTAGTGGCGCATGGGTGGAAAATATTCCACAATTATTGCTGCTATTTTTATCTCGATCATCTGACTAACTCAACCTAAGGCAAAGCTTAAGTACTGCCAGATTTATCCTTAACGTGATGTCATGTGTCACGCCAGCCAACCAGAGTGTGCAAAATGAGTTCTGCTTGTGCTGAAAAGGGAGTGAATCTGTCAGGAAATCACTTCCAGATTGCACAACGGTGTGATTTAAGATGAAATCTGCTGTACGGAGACAGTTATGGCAGTGTTGCGTTACACATCAACAACTTTCCTTCTGAACTCGCCGTGTCTGTCTTGCGTCCTGGTCAGGTTGTCTGCGCTGTTTCCTTTCTGTCTGTACATGATGGTAAAAATCAGCTGTGGCAGATAGCGCTGTCAAATCTCCAGCCAATGTGGCGTGTTACTGTTTACTCACTTTGTTGGGGAAGATTGTGTTAGAAACATATATTAAATAGAGCGTATTGCACAGAATCTGCTCATATCTGGCTTACTTGAACACACAAGTAACTTGAATACTTGTTCATTTGCATAGAAGCAATAACGAAGATTAAAAAGCGTTTGGTTAACAGAAAAGACATTGTTATTTTCCAACATTCTTTTTTTTTTATGTTCATGTCCATCTGTCCCCCTAAAATACATTTTTGGTGATGAGGATGAAAGAGGAGGGGATGAGATGCTGGATGACAGGATTTAGTTTGAATTAAACGAATGTATGAAATCCAAATTGTATTATATATAAGATGTGACGTAGTTAATCTGGTTTATTTCTAATTTATTTGTTATCTCAGAATAAGCCCAACAGGGTAATCAGGATCAGGTCTTCATCAGCCTGAAGGGGGTTTATTCTGAGATCACACACACACACACACACACACACACACACACACACACACACACACACACACACACACACACCTGAAGGGGGTTTATTCTGAGATCACACACACAGACACACACAGACACACACACACACCTGAAGGGGGTTTATTCTGAGATCACACACACACACACACACACACACACACACACACACACACACACACACACACACACCTGAAGGGGGTTTATTCTGAGATAACAACCGGCTGGATGAACATTATTCCGCTTATTACACGGCTACTTGCCACATAAATGAATAATTAGACAAAGAAATACTGATATGAGTCTAAATATTTTATTAGGTCTTTAAACGCAAAGCTTCCGCGGAGAGAGCAGTTTCAGCGGCAAGATCAAACTAGACGGACAGTTATACGGTATACAGTCACAACACTTATTACACAGCATTTCACCACATAAATAATTATGGGGATAAGAGATATTGACTTCTACGGAAGCGTATTGCATTCACTTGAGGAAAAAAATCAGAATTCTGAGATAATTAAGTCGTTAATTCAGAAAAACAGAGCAAACATTTTTTATTCATGAAACATTATCTCCTAATTCTGAGATAATTAACTCGTAAATTCAGAAAAACATAGCAAAAAAATTTTTTTCCTGAAAAATTATCTTGTAATTCTGAGATAATTAACTCATTAATTCAGAAAAACAGAGTAGATTTTTTTCCTCAAGTGAATGCAATACGCTTCCGTAGACTTCAGATTAAACTGTTTTAAAATTGTTCCTGTCTCATAATCCAACAGTGAACAAAACAATAGTCACAAAATGGCCGCCGCTGCATTTGTATGAAACGAGAGAGCGAGTCCTTGATACTGGATGGCATAATTAAATAACTGTACACAAAATACTGATCTGACTGAGTTTTAATATTTTATCAGCTCACCAAACGCAAAACTTTCACAAAGTAATACCCGTTCCTAGCGAGCGCATATCGCTGCTGACTTCAGTGACCCGGATGAGCCTGTGTTTCTGTTCTCATCTTAGAATAACACACCTCTTCTTCAGCAGGTGCTTAGGTCGTCATTTTAGAGTCGTCATTCCTTTGTTTTAACCCGGATACGCCAGGATACCCCATTCGCTGAATCTGGAAACATGACGGGCAATCAGTTCCTCTTTGTGTCATAGTTCTGCACAATGGGATTGGGTATTGTCTTTAATTCATCAACAAATGGAGTGGGTTCCATAATCACCTCCTCAAAGACGAGCCTCAGGAGCTCACTCACATAATCTGCAGTTTTGCAAATATTTATCATATTTATTAGGGGTGTAACAATCTATCGCAATACAAAAATGCATCAATATGTATCGATAGTGACAATCTGTATTGTGGATAGTTCACCCAAAATGTGGATAGTAAACCCAACAAGGTAATCAGGATCAGGTCTTCATCAGCCTGAAGGGGGTTTATTCTGAGATCACACACACACACACACACACACACACACACACACACACACACACACACACACACGTAAAAAATTTGCTGTAGTTTTGCAGCTGTTTGCCAGTAACTTACTGTAGATTTAAATTGATATTATTTACTGGCAACAGTTTGTTCAAAGTTAAATGAACATTAAACATTAACAAGTCTTTATCTTTAAAGAATAAAATTATAAAATAACAATCTAATGCAAAGCATTCTGGGAACCAGAAATCTTCATCAACCTTTTTCTGTTTTTTTTTTCTTTCAGATTTTGGTTCCCAGTATGCTTTGCATGAGGATGTTTTATTCTGTAAAGATAAAGACTTGTTAATGTTTAATGTTCATTTCATTTTGAACAAATTGTTGCCAGTAAATAACATCAATTTAAATCTACAGTAAGTTACTGGCAATGTAGCTGCCAGTAATACTGTAATTTCTACAGATTTTTCTAACAGTGCATGCACACACACCTGAAGGGGGTTTATTCTGAGATAACAACCGGCTGGATGAACATTATTCCGCTTATTACACGGCTACTTGCCACATAAGTGAATAATTAGACAAAGAAATACTGATATGAGTCTAAATATTTTATTAGGTCTTTAAACGCAAAGCTTCCGCGGAGAGAGCAGTTTCAGCGGCAAGATCAAACTAGACGGACAGTTATACGGTATACAGTCACAACACTTATTACACAGCATTTCACCACATAAATAATTATAGGGTTAAGAGATATTGACTTCAGATTAAACTGTTTTAAAATCATTCCTGTCTCATAATCCAACAGTGAACAAAACAATAGTCACAAAATGGCCGCCGCTGCATTTGTATGAAACGAGAGAGCGAGTCCACGATACTGGATGGCATAATTAAATAACTGTACACAAAATACTGATTTGACTGAGTTTTAATATTTTATCAGCTCACCAAACGCAAAACTTTCACAAAGTAATACCCGTTCCTAGCGAGCGCATATCGCTGCTGACTTCAGTGACCCGGATGAGCCTGTGTTTCTGTTCTCATCTGGGAATAACACACCGCTGGATGGCGCTATTGACCAATCAGAATCAGGTATTCCACAGAGCCGTGTTATAATACCCAATAAACCATACGAAGACTCTAGAAATTAATATCACACACACACACACACACACACACACACACACACACACACACACACACACACACACACACAAAAAAACACTGCATAACCTGAACTCATTAATGATGACATTTTAAAAAGATTTCTGGCAACACTTTATTTTGATGGTCCTTTGTAACATCCTGTTGACTATAAGCAACTACATGTCAACTAACTGTCATTAGAGTATTTGTAGACTCTCTGCTTAATATCTGCTAACTCTTTATTGTGATGCTCCTCAACAGACATTCTGCTAGCTATGAGTACCTTTGCAACTACATGTCTACTTCCCTTCCAGTCTACTAATACTCTACTAACACTCTAATGAGAGTTAGCAGACATGTAGGTGCAATGTTACTTATAGTCAACAGAATGAGTTAAAGGAACCATCAAAATAAAGTGAAACCAGATTTCCTACTTAAATAATTCTTCAATTTTATTCAGTTCCGGCATCTGACGTATGGCAGCTTCGTCAGCTGGTGCTTAGGTTGTCATTTTAGAGTCGTCATTCCTTTGTTTTAACCCGGATACGCCAGGATACCCCATTCGCTGAATCTGGAAACATGACGGGCAATCAGTTCCTCTTTGTGTCATAGTTCTGCACAATGGGATTGGGTATTGTCTTTAATTCATCAACAAATGGAGTGGGTTCCATAATCACCTCCTCAAAGACGAGCCTCAGGAACTCACTCACATAATCTGCAGTTTTGCAAATATTTATCATATTTATTAGGGGTGTAACAATCTATCGCAATACAAAAATGCATCAATATGTATCGATAGTGACAATCTGTATTGTGGATAGTTCACCCAAAATGAAAGGTTTTCAGAGTTGTAGTGTCAGTACTATATTAAAGTACTATATACAATGATGAATGTAATGTATAATAATGCAATGGGGGAATATTAGTGGGTCCTGATAATGCCAAATGCCTGATGTTACCAGTAAAAAGTGGCATACGTTATTTTAAATATATCTAGTCAGCGACAGATTCTGTACAATTCTGTATTTTCAGCTTCAGAAACATGAATATTTTTATTCTGGTGTCTCTATTGTCCTGTTCATTGAGTTTTTCCAGCACCAAGTCCAAGCATATTCAAGCAGTTGAGTATCAGTAGCACGGGGAACTCGGACATCTTTAGGTTTCATCGCCCTAGAGAAGCATTGGAAGATCTGAAGCTCTCGTCGGTTATGGTGTTTATGCTACAGAAATGTTAAAGCGATGTGCCTGGGGTTCCTGTAAGACTGATCCAGGATCCTGAGAGGATGGGCACGGGTGTTCATGTGTTGAATCACCGCACTGTGCGCTCGTTCACCAGCTCGATTCAGAAGTGTGATCAGATTTGCGTGAACGGACCAATTATCTGCTCTATACGACTGAAGCCCGGTTCATTTATAATATCACTGATGTGAGCGCAGAAACCTGGTTCCCAAAGGATTCAATCCCGATGAAGACGAAAACTTTTATTTTATGGTTGTCATACTCTCATTAAATTACAATTAAAGTTAGTGAGTCCATGCTAACGTACAAACCTAAATAGCTACTGTAGCTGTTCTCACGTCATGTACAGTGTAGGTCAAAAGCAGTCGTGTCATCTGCGATCGTGATCGAGGCTTCTCCTGCTAGCATTGTAAACCCTCGCTTCCAAATAATCTTGTTGCCCACCATATTTATGTTAAAATCTTTTATATATCCTTCCATGGCATATTTAAGCATGTTTAAGCTTGCTCCTCGACAAGAGGTGGTCCTTCTGTGTCCAAAATGTATCAAAAACAGTTTTCACATTGACAGCTGTCATTGTTAGACAGTTAGCAACTCCGTTTGCTTCTCCGAGCTAGCATCAGTAACTAAGGGCTAGGGCCGATAGGTCAATTGGGGGCTAATAAAAGTATCTAATGAGAATCCTGTCAAGTGCAGTGAGTCATGGGGTGGTCGTCGCAAGCATGTTCATGAGGAAAGAAGGAAATGAGTGTGTGGATTGAGGAAAGGGGTCATGGGTGTGGAGGGAAGAGTTGAAGCATTAGGGCCTTGTATCTAGGCGACCACATTCTTGTTTTAGTAGAGAGGAAACAACCAGGAAACTCCAGTCAGCAGAGACTGGCGTAGTAGACGTAAGAGGTGGAGGTTTGTGAGAGATTTGTGGGAAACTGGCAACTTGCCCTCATACAGTAATGACCTGCAGGTGTTGATATGAGTGACGTCTCTGTTCAACCACACTTTCTCTCTCTCTGTGTGTGTGTGTGTGTGTGTGTGTGTGTGTGTGTGTGTGTGTGTGTGTGCGCGCGCGCACTACCCAGTACAGCCATTGATGTAGATAGACCGGTAGACTTTTACAACAGTGCATAGTTCCAGAAGTCAAAATAAGACTTTATTGAACAGAGCCAACCCAGACAGCAACAGTGTCGGCCCACATCTGGATCATGTGTAATCCATGTGTACCAGATGTGGGCCGGATCTGGGCCGACACTATGTTGTTGTCTGGGAAGATGCCTGCAGGCAGTGCTTACACTGGATCTTAACAGGGTTTTTTTTACAGTAAAATACTGGCAAAACTGTTGCCAGTGGTTTACTGTCAATTTTGCAGTTATTTACTGTAATCTACAGTATGTTACTGTAAAAATGCACTAAATTAAAACTCGAGTTAACTCATTTCACTTGCAGAAACCGACTGGCTTTAATTGACCAACTGTCATTTAAATGTATTAACTAAAATGCATAATGCATTAATAATGTGAGCAAAGTATTACTGTGAACTTATTTAATTTGAGGACACTAAAAAACTATTGTACATAAAGAGATTTCCACTGGACCAGCAACTACACAGTCACCGCCTGTTAAATAAAGCAACATGCAGCAAATCATAAATGTTTGTAGATCAAACACTGATCTTCATCACGGTGACTACAAACTTTATTATTTTCAATAAAATATCATCAACTAAATATCTGTTAATTCTCAACAAGAACTTTTGTACATGTATGAGAGAAATAATCGTAAACTGGTTTGTAAACTGGTTTCACACTCAGTGTGTCTGGAAGTCAGCTGTAGTTCTTGTGTTTCTCTTTTTTCTGTTCTTGTTTCTCTGTCCTTCAGTGATTCTGCTTATCAGGTGTTCATCAGTTTCTCAATTCACTCACTTCTTTTCATTAACTCTGTCAAGGGGACTATATTAGTGAACTAATGTAGGGAATAGTGAATGAGGGTATAGGGTGTGATTGGGAAAACAGCCTCTGAGTGTCGATTTTGAGCACTGTTGATTTACAGTATATTCCTGTAGGCTATTTTTGTTTTCTACGGTATATTACTGTTTTAATGGAAAATGGTATGATATTGTCAGAATTTGGCCTTTTCTTACAGCAAGGGATAACAGTGTACTTTAATCCGGATCGTGTTCCGGAAAATGTCAGAAAAGGGACCTTATCATTTACATGAGACTGCAGTTACTAGACATGGACTTGCCTGCCGATATATTTGTGGATCTAGTTGAGCTGGATGAATTGAGTGCCGAGGGAATAGTCCACAGCCTCCTGTCGAGTCTACAGAGACACAACTTTACCAAACAACTGATGGAGGCTCTGAAATGTTCAGACATAAAAGTGGGGTAGTAGCTAGAAAACAGGCCTAATCCCTACATGATGTCACCGGTTGTCCCCGTTACGGCTCAAAGCAAATGATCATTTCAAAATACCACACACTCTACCGCACTTCCAACAGAGCAGAACTGAAAGAGGGTGTAGAGAGTCTAGACATTTCAGATGCGCAGAACTCAGAGAATTCTAGACACTGTCGAGGTTGAATGGAAAAAATGACCCCGCTCTCCAAGGGCCATTTTAATAAACGTGCATATGCCCAGATATGATCTTAGAGTGTGCGTAAGCCCAAATCGATGCCAGTATTCAAACTTATTAAACCTAAAAGTTCTTAGCGCTACATCAGGGTCTGAGCTGAGAGTCGCGGAACAGCAGATATGTGGAAATCGAAGCAATTCTTAGGGTTGGGCCCACCGTTCTCAAGTAACGCATTTGGACGTTGACTGGTGCTATTTTATATGTCAAGGGCATTAATTAGCCGGTGTTTACAATATCCGAAACCATTCAGCTGAGCATGATAAGCGGGAGGCATACGCACATTTGAGCAGAGGCGGACAGTAGTGAAGTATTTTTACTCTGCTTAAGTAGATTTTTCAAGTGCCTGTACTTTATCAGAGTGTTTTTCTTTGGAAAACTTTTAATTCACAACATTCCAAAGCATAATGTCAAACTTTTTACTGCACTACATTTAATACTTACTCGCGTTGGTAATCGAGTACTATTTTACGTACCTCCAGTAATCTAGTAATCTTGATTTTCAAAAGAAATGAGCAATAGAGAAATAGCAATAGATGCGTTATTTTTGATGTGGTGCCAAACTATAACTCACGCTCTGATTCTTTCTCTAATGTTTTTTAGAGATTGAATTCAAATCAACTATTAATATTAATATGCCCAAACTACTTCTGAATAGGATGTCCACTTCATAAATATTTTAAATAGTATGGAAATATATGGTTCAGATCACTCAAACCATATAATGAAATTGTAGAGTATGTATATGGTCACCGGTGGAGTCTGATAAATAAAAAATCTTATTGAAAGCCTAAACCTGAACCTAAAATTTGTCACAGAACTTGTTCAGATGTTAAGCTTTCATTTTCTTGAAGTTTTAGAGTTGAACATGTTTTGTAAAATATATATTTTATATAAAATTTAAATATATATATATAATATATATAACAAATAAATATGAATAATATTTTTTTTTCATATTTAAAATCTGCATAAATTTAAACGTCCATAACTTTTTTTAAACTTTACTTTTACAACTTTTTTTTTTCTTTTACTTCTACAATAATCTTTGAAGTGTTCCATTTAAAAATTTACCAAACCTGAAGAATTCAAGATTTTTAACAATTTAAGTTGGAAACGTCATTTTCATGTCTATGCTCAAAAAAATGGGGCTGACAGTTAACAGGTAAAACAACTTTTTATTCTCACAAACTTTTTAAATAAAAAGTTGTTAAATTCAGCAAGACACTGGCACTTCAGGACTAGAGTTGGAGAGCTCTGACAAGGCCCGGAGTGGGTAATCGGGAGAATCGGGAGAATTCCCGGTGGGCCGCTTCACTTTTGGGCCGGTCGAGGAAATGTTTTTTTTTTTTTTTTTTTTCACATTTCAATGTCACGTTAGTTACATAGGCTACACACGTTTCGCATTCTGACACCGCAGCGCGCAGCCTCTGCATGGGTTGTCCATGTGAGGGAGTTCTCCCCTCCCCTCCTATAGAGTTGGTTGGGTCCATAGTCCATCTTTTCCAAAACGTTTTCTCAGGTAGGCTACCGCGGCACCGCCAGCGCCTACCGATAAGCTGGGCCGGTGTTGTGCCGAATTTCGACTCCCTGCCAAATTATTACCCCCCTCGTTGAAGTCAGACCTGATTGCCTAATCCTAACCCCACCCCTAATCCTAACCCCACCCCCACAACTAATCCTAAACCTACCAATACTAGGGGGGTAATAATTTGGCAGGAGTCAAAATTCGGCACGACACCGGCCCTACCGTAACGCGTCAGGGAGGATGGATGGGAGGAAGAGGCCAGGAGGTATGGAAGCTTTTTTTAAGCCACAGAATAAAACATTTTAAAAGATAATTGTGACTTTTTATCTCACAATTGCGAGTTTACATCTCGCAATTCTGACTTTATTTCTCAGAATTGCGAGATATAAAGTCAAAATTGCGTGAAATAAAGTCGCAATTGCGTGTTATAAAGTCAGAATTGCGTGATATAAAGTCGCAATTGCGTGTTATAAAGTCAGAATTGCGAGATATAAAGTCAAAATTGCGTGGAATAAAGTCGCAATTGCGTGTTATAAAGTCAGAATTGCGTGATATAAAGTCGCAATTGCGTGTTATAAAGTCAGAATGAGAGATAAAGTCAGAATTGTGTGAAATAAAGTCGCAATTGCTTCTTATAGAATCAGAATTGCAAGATATAAAGTCAGAACTGCGTGAAATAAATTTGCAGTTGCTTATAAAGTCAGAACTGCACGATATAAGGTCAGAATTGTGATATAAAGTCGCGTTATAAAGTCAGAATTGCGAAATATATAGTCAGAATTGTGTGAAATAAAGTCGCAATTGCTTATAAAGGCTAAGTGAATTATTATTTAACCTTTACATTATTTGTTATTAATACAAAGTACAAAATAGTAAGAGCTGAACTGTTGCTTCATCTATCCAATTTAGAAAAAGTGCTAATTTGGAATTCCACCATGGAAAAAGTGTCTTGGACCTGAAACTCCGGGCTGAAAAGTGGCCCCACTCCGGCCCTGGCTCTGACATACAGCAAATAAATGCTTTATTTTATTTTATTTGGGTCTGTACAGTTGCTTTTGAACAGCTGTCTATATGGGTCAAATTGAGCCGCAAATAAAATTTCTGTGTGCACACGTCACCACACATCAGCGTGTTGAAACTTTGCTTCCATGTTCATTACCTTAAATGAGAATGAGAGTCACAAAATTTCAAGAAAAATAACATAGATTAGGTAGTATAATTTCATGAAAATAACATTAGGTATGTTCTGGGAAAACTGAAGTTATAAGGTCAGTGTCGCATTTTAATTGCTGATTTTAATCCGTTTTTTATTAATTTATAAATTAATCACTGCCTGCAGGACATCTGAATCTTTCAATAGCCAGGGAGGCATTGTTGGACTTTTTTTCTTATCTGTTGGTGTATCGCAATGACTAAGCAGCTGAACTTTCTTCTATGTTTAACTTCTCTGGTATTTGAGGGTCAACCCTTTCTCAGGACAATACAGTGTTTCCCATGTGATTTATTTATTTTTCCTCAGAGGGGAAACAAATGCTTCACAAATGTAAATTATTCCATGATCATTAGTACAAAAAGGCACAAAAAAAATAAGTAAAACAAAGTTGCTTGCGTAAGTAAATGTTAGTTCACCTCTTCACGTTTATCTATTGTTTGAGGGAAATCCCCTGACGTTACAGAAACTGCTCAGTGGGTCACAACACTTTCTCTGACACTTTCTCCCCTCTCTTTACCTCTCTACAGATAAAGCGTTGTCGGGATAGTTCCGGTTCGTGTGGCTACGTGGAAGCGCTAAAATTCTGTATTATAAATTTTAAGGCCAGACAAGTGGTATGTTGAGGGTTGATTTGTAGGGAAGGACTACACGTCTGCGCACATATATTCAAACCCACATACCTATAGACTGAACTCGTATACGCATGTGCACGCAGACATGGGCAGTATTTCAATTAAATGTATTTTAAATACGTATTTAATTACCTTAGTGTATTTTGTAATTTGTATTTTGCAGGTGGGGAAAAAATAAAATGTAGTTTGTAACAAAATATTTTGAGGGAGTGTATTTAGAGTATTTCAAATACTTAAATACTTAAGAAAAAATCACCATATGCTTATCACCATAGTAAATGATTTTGCCATATTTTCGGTCTGATGTTGGCAATGGCAATGTCCAGGTTAGATGCACGAAAATCACGTGACACCCTGTAGACCGGGCTCCCTCCAAGAAGAGAATGAGTTTTTGAACTCCTACCGGTGACGTCACGAACACTACGTCCATATTTTTTTACAGTCTATGTTTTGAACACAGGAGAAGAAGTGGTGCTGCTCCTCTTAAAAACGGCATTAAAGGGATAGTTCACCCAAAAATAAAGCTTTTGTCACCCTTTTATTGTCCCACACCAGGGCTGGACTGGCCATCGGGCACACCGGGCACTTTTCCGGTGGGCCGACGTGCTTTTTGGGCCGATACATCTCATACTCATACATAATTTTTATTATTATTATTTTTTTTATTTATTTTTTACGGCCCATAAAATGTGTACATCGGTGGCCCATTCGTTTTGTTTTGTTTTGCTTAATTGGCGGCGCTGGGTTTGTGCCGGTGTAATGCATTGGTCAAAAAAAGACCAATTTTTTTTCTGACAGACCAGCCCATGAAACACATAGATCAGAAGTGTTTTGTAAAAAATATACAGTCTACACACACACACATATTGCACACTGAACGGCATTATAGAGAAAATAATTGTGCCTTATGAGATCAATGCACTGTGTTGTCATTCATAAAAGGACATCATACCTATTATGAAACAGCGCGTCTGTCGTAACTCCACTGAAATCTCCAAGCAAGCGTTCACAATATAACAACCATCTGCAGGTTTTACACGTTTTTAAACGTATTACATATGAGAAATATTGATATTCCGTCGGATTTTGTATAAAATAATCACCAATCCTAGCCTGGGTGCCAGCCCGAACCCCGCCCACAACATTTTTTGGTCGGGAAGTTCGGTCTGGACTCGATCCGTTGAGGAGTAATTATGCTCGGCTCCCAGAAGGCCGAGCCAATCAAATTGCCAGGGCGGGCTTTAATCGATGATGGACAGATGATCTGCGGTTACGTAATCACCCACGTCACCAAAGAGCGCTTGGGTTGAATTGGTTTTCAACAAAGATGACTGCTGCTGGAGAACTGAGATGTTTAGATTCCGCTATTGCGTCTGTTATAAAAGAAATCGACAGCGCATTAATTTTAAAAGACGAACAGAGAACCGCAATCAAGGCATTTGTCGATCGGAAAGATGTGTTTGCCGTCCTTCCTACGGGATTTGGCAAAAGTTTAATTTATCAGCTGACTCCGATGGTCGCTAAGAAGATGGGACGCAATGAAAACCCTGTGGTCATTGTGGTTTCTCCTTTGGTCGCACTCATGGAGTGCTTTATTATTACTTTACTCGTTACTTTACTACTTCTTACCGCGTGTGTGCAGTTGAGCTCTGTTGACAACTATGCGTCGCTCAACATACGTCACTTACTGCGTTGCTCTGATTGGTTGTAGGTCTATCCAACTGAGTGCAGAGTTTTTTTTTTTCCTGGTTCGGTTAAGACACGCCTCACAATCAAAGCCCTATGGAGCAGTTTCAGACTCACATTCTGCCTAGAATATGAGTATGACGAAGTCAGGCTACATCAATCCTATTGTTTTTCAATAATTGCGCACGCAGCGCGATTCTACTATGGAAATGGCATACGCGATCAGGGCAGTTAGAGTCTTGTGTGTAAAACAAACCCACATATATTATGATTAATATGATTAATCATATATATTATGATTAAAATGGAATTTTGATTTTGTGACAAATTCTCTGTCTGTTTTTTTCCCCCCTTTTTAATTTTGCTACTTCGCCATTTTGAATTTACACATTTCTCATATTTGTGCTATTGCTAGTATTTGTGTTATTGACCTTTCAGTAATAAAAAAAAAAGACAAGATTATTGTGGGAGTATTTTTGTATTTTCAAAATACTAATTACTTGTATTTTATTTAAATACATTTTTCACATCAGTATTTTGTATTTTATTTTGTTACATTTCATGAGCCAGTATTTGTAGTTTGTAACAAAATAGTTTTTGATGTATTTGTGCCCACCTCTGTGTGCACGCCATCGGCGTTCTCACGGGTTAGCGTTTTTGAATTTTGCGCAGAAAGAACTTAAAGAGTTTTTCGTTTAAACAGTGTGGTGTTAGCGGTGTTTGGGTTTGTTCTGGAGCTGCAGTTATCCCTTGCTGTAAAAAAGGCCAAATTCTGACAATATCATACTATTTTCCATTAAAACAGTAATATACCGTAGAAAACAAAAACAGCCTACAGGAATACTGCGAATTATCAGTGCTCAAAATCGACATTCAGAGGCTGTTTTCCCAATCACACCCTATAACCCTTATTCACTATTCCCTACATTAGTTCACTAATATAGTCCCCTTGACAGAGTTAATGAAAAGAAGAGAGTGAATTGAGACACTGATGAACACCTGATAAGCAGAATCACTGAAGGACAGAGAAACAAGAACAGAAAAAAGAGAAACACAAGAACTACAACTGACTTCCAGACACACTGAGTGTCAAGTCAAGTCAAGTATATTTGTATAGCGCTTTTCACAATACAGATTGAATCAAAGCAGCTTCACAGTATTAAATTAAAATAATACAACAAGGTTTGTTTCTAGTGGGATTTATTGATTGATAAAATAAAATTAAATATCCCCAAAATATCCCCAACTGAGCAAGCCAAAGGCAACAGTGGCAAGGAACCGAAAAACTCCATCAAGTGACCTAATGGTGTCCTAAAACTCCATCAGGTGACCTAATGAAACCAGTTTATGATTATTTCTTTCATACATGTACAAAAGTTCTTGTTGAGAATTAACAGATATTTAGTTGTTGATATTTTATTGAAAATAACAAAGTTTGTAGTCACCATGATGGAGATCAGTGTTTGCTTTAGTTGGGCTCTTGAACTTTATAACATTAGTCTTTCTCTGGCTGCTTTAACTGTGAGTTTATAAAACACATTTGTTATGGCAAGAAAAAGCCAAGAGGAAGATGATCACGTGTTTTAGGCTGTTGAGATGATGATATAATCATCCTGGACATGTCTGATTCTCTGATCTTAACCAGTGTAAAAGCTTTGAATTTATGGGTATTTCATATTTATCGTATATCTGTTAATCTACAACATGAAAAACAGCAATATTTCTGTAACCAGTTATTCTGAAGGATATTGAAATCATAAAGTGCATTATCACATTTTGAGCTCCTGCTTGTCTTAGACACACTCAGACAAAAACAATCAGCACATGAATCTCAACAATAGTGACAATCAAAAGTTTCATGTCGCAATGCATGCTGGGTTTCAGGATAGTATAAAACTCCCAGCATGCACTCCTGCATGAATAAAAAAATAAAATAATATTGCCACCATTGTTGAGATTCACATGCTAATTTTTTATATCTCTGTGTTTCTACAAGACAGTGTAGCTCTGTTTCTTTTGCTGTGCATGATGTGTTAAAAAAATCATCATCATTGTAACTCATTGCTTTAACAGTGGTGGTAATGGAACACTTTTGATACAGGATTAAATTCTGAATGAGGTTAGTGATTAAACAGATTATATGACGATGTTGTCATCATAATCGATATAATTGTAATCATTCACGAACCATGTGTGTGTGCACAAGTGTGACCTGCAAAAACACAGTTCAAGCAGCAAGAGAGAAACTAATGTTAGTAAGTCAAGAGTCCAGAACCCAACTAAAGCACACACTGATCTCTATGATGGTGACTTCAAACCAGACATTTTCAATTAAACATCTCAATAACAACTTCTGTAGATGTGTGACAGAAATAAAGTCATACTGTTAATAATAAGTGTAATAATGTGTAATGGCTGGAAGTCAGTTGTAGTTCTTGTGTTTCTCTATTTTCTGTTTGTGTGTTTCTCTTTTCTTCAGTGATTCTGCTTGTTAACAGCAGGTGTTCATCACTAATGCTCAACAATCACTTACATATTCCCTTAATTATCTCACTGCAACACTGTCTCAATGTTACTTTTACTCTTTGTAGTGTGGATTTCCCTGTGGGGTTGAAAGGGTTAAGAGTGTAAGATAAAAAGACACACCCACAAAATGTATTTTAACAGTAATAAACTGTAAGTTATAAAACTTGTATATATATATATATATATATATATATATATATATATATATATATAGTTATTTAAATGGTATATAGTTTACTGTAAGATTTATTTTTTGGGTCACCATTGTGCAGAAGAGTAGAGCCTGTGCTTCAGTCCAGGAGAAGATCTACAAACATTGATGATTTGCTGCATGTTGCTTTATTTAATACGTGGTGACTGTGTAGTTGCTGGTCCAGTGGAAATCTCTTTACGTTCAATAGTTTTTTAGTAGACTCAAATGAAAGAAGTTCACAGTAATACTTTGCTCACATTATTAATGCATTATAAATTTTAGTTAATACATTTAAATTTAAGGCAGTCGGTTTCTGCAAGTGAAATGAGTTAACTCGAGCTTTAACTTAGTGCATTTTTACAGTAACATTACATAACAGTAAAGAACTGTACAATTAACAGTAAATTACTGGCAACAGTGTTGCCAGTATTTTACTGTAAAAAAACCCTGGTAAGGTCTAACAGTGTAGGGCCAGGGTGGTCTCTGTTGCTTTAGTTTCAGTGTAAAGCCGCTTTGGAACAATCTACATTGTTAAAAGCGCTATATAAATGAAGATGTGCTAATATCCTTGTTGGCAGAGGCTATTTACACAAACCCTGGCCACTGACGTCTGAAATTATGGAAACGGTTTAACGTCAACAGTATCAATGGTGTAATGGTGCGGCGCGTGGCAGAAAGTTTTGACCCAAATCAACCCGAGATCGAATCCGCCTTTCGCCGAACTCGCTTTACTCCTGTTTCTCATCACATATCAGATCGGAAAGGCATTTACTTTCAATAAAAATGAAGAAATATTCTAAAAGTGCAAATAAAGTGTCTAACGTGTTTAATAAAGTGTTTATCATTTAGAGTTAAGGCCAAGGTATACTTCACTTTTTACACGTGAGACGCAAATTTCGTCTGGTTGCAAATGCGTTTAATTTTTTTTGTAGTAATTCGTTTATCCACTAGGTGGCAGCCGTGTCCTGGGGGTGTCGATTCACAAGGTACTCAAAAAAATGCATAAACAGAACAAACTGGAATGCATGCAAGCTACAATGGAGGCCTATATAGACGAGAGAAAGTACCCGAATTTGTACAACTCAAGCATGACGAATACAAAAATGGGTTGTAACTCGTGAGGAGAGATTGCTCAAAACTGTGTGTGCGTCGAAGACCTTTGTAAGGAGTCGAATGAAGTATGCTTTGCAAGGCTGTGAGTTCGACTGTGCTTAAAAAAAAAACAAATATACTTTATATAATAAATATACTCTACTTTAGGATTAGAGGTAGCAGGCTTTATTGTCCCAATAAGGTGGCATCAATTTTATAATTGTAATAAATATAATCATTTACACTTGTTACATAGTGCAAATAGAATGTATTTATGCAAATAGCAGCTCTCCCAGATTTCTCACAGTCATGTACGCCTTAAAACACATCTGAGGATTTATAGTATTTATACAATTGTTTTAAAAAGGAAAATATAACAGTTTATCAGACAGATAGATAGACAGACAGACAGACAGACAGAAAGAGATAGATAGATAGATAGATAGATAGATAGATAGATAGATAGATAGATAGATAGATAGATAGATAGATAGATAGATAGATAGATAGACAGACAGATAGATAGACAGACAGATTGACAGACAGACAGACAGACAGACAGATAGATAGATAGATAGATAGATAGATAGATAGATAGATAGATAGATAGATAGATAGACAGACAGATAGATAGACAGACAGATTGACAGACAGACAGACAGACAGATAGATAGATAGATAGATAGATAGATAGATAAATAGACAGACAGACAGACAGACAGATTGAGACTGTTGTGTATGAAAATGCCAAGTAATCAGCGGTTTCTGACACCAGCAATAATGAATCGGTCAGTCACATTGATAACTTCCTCATTCTGACTCTGAATCTCTGATGACTTCATGCTTTGGTCCGATGACACATGTTTAGATGTGATTTGCAATACATTAGGCTATTAGTTTTTCAATAAGAAACTGTAAAATACAGAAGCAGCACATATTCGGGGCTGGAGGAAGCAAATGTGATCAACCTTTAAAACCCCAATTATTCAGTTAACGGTTTACATTTACATTTATGCATTTGGCAGACGCTTTTATCCAAAGCGACTTACATTGAATTTCAAGATACACATTTTAAATTCTTATCAGTTCTTGCTCTTCCTGGGAAACAAACCCATGACCTTGGCGTTACAAGCACCAGCTATTGTATTTATTATTATAATCTTTCCTCTCATTATTCACAGTTCAGTTAGTTCAGTATTCTCTTCCTTTCCTTTACAGATGCAGGTGTGTGTGTTGATCAGTTATCACAGCAGGAGTGTAAAACTATACCTCAAGACCAAAAAATAAACAGATCAAAGTCAGCGGTGTCATGAGTGTTCCTGGGTTGTTTTCTTTCATTTATCACAGATTTCCGTAATTTCTGAGCAGTGAGTCACAGGTCTTGACTTCACTCATTAGAGCTCTGTCTGATTTACAACATTTGGAAGGAAACACACACAATCTGCTCACTGCATACTGTGCACTCAATATATTTATTTATTACATGGCTTCAGGCCCGGAGTGGGTAATCGGGAGAATCGGGAGAATTCCCGGTCGAGGAAATATATATTTTTTTTTTCACATTTCAATGTCACGTTAGTTACATAGGCTGCACACGTTTCGCATTCTGACACCGCAGCGCGCAGCCTCTGCATGAGTTGTACCATGTGAGAGAGTTCTCCCCTCCCCTCCTATAGAGTTGGTTGGGTCCAAAGCACGTCTTTTCCAAAACGTTTTCTCAGGTAGGCTCAGTGATGTAGTGGTGCCTGGAGAAGTGGGTATACTCTTAATTTATGCCTCAAATTTTTTTTAAGCGCCCCAGGAAAGGATGAACGCTCTGTGTTATAAACAGTGATGTAAGATAGTCTTGCATATTCAGTAAGTTCACCCCAAAATGGGCCAGTATAGTATTTACACATTATCACTTAACTTTTGCTGCTTGACTTCACAGAAAAAGGATCATTATAAAATTAATATTAGCCACAGAAGAGGTGCAGTTTTTGTAATTAATACTGGCTTTTAATTATTTATTAATACTGAATAATTATGAATTTTGAGTGACTATTCCTTAGTCCATCCACATATGAAAATTGGACGACTATTCAAGGGATCACTGCAACACTGTCTTTACTGGGCGCAGGGCCATACGCAGGGTTTTATAAAAACCGAGGTCCCAAAAATTATTTTGCTAGGGGGGTTTGGGGGCATGCCCCCTTGAGAAAATATAGATTTTCCTGATATCGACATGTACATTTTAAGGTGTTTTGAAGGCCAAAATAAATGGACAACAGTAGCTTTAAAAGCATGTCAGTGCAGTAGCATGAAGTATTTTATCAGATATTTTTAAACATGAGAATCAGTTTAAATGTCGCAATGAATGATCCACACTACAAAATGGAAATGCAGAATGTTTATGCTTATTGTTGACAATACAAAATCACATATTCGAAACGGGAATGGCCTTAAATAAGAAATGGTTCAAGGATTATTTTGCATAGATGTTACATTTAAAACAAACACCAATGCAGTCCAGACCAGAGGCATATGAGCAATATATATGAGTATCAAAGATCAGTTTCAGCTACTTTTTCTTTCCTAAATTAATCAATGTTTTTGGACTAAAATGTTCATTTAATCAATGGTTCAATTGCTCATTCATAAAGACAGTCACTTGTGCCACCTTCTGGCTTAATGATGCAAGTTGCGCAAACACAGACAAGCGGAGTGATACAAACAGTGAAAAGCCTAAGTGCTGATACTGGGGAAATATTCAAATACATTCGAGGTAACGTTATACAAAAACATTTATACATTGTATTTATAATAATAATGGCAATATATTTAATATGGTGCTTGTGTTGTTAAATTGAGCTTATAGTTTCCACTGTCTTTGATCAAACTGTTTATTTCTGTCGGTCATTTAAAACTTCGATCGAAAAACAGCTGTTCAGTTTAGCCACTTGTATTATCGTTAACTCAAGCGTGAAGCGTCGCGTTGGGATTCGCGCTCGGCTCGCGCTTCTGTGAGTGAACATAAATCCCGCTTGCTTTGATTGGTCTCAAACATTTTGACATTGACGAGCGGGTGTTTGAGTGCTGAAGCAGCTCAGATGAGACGGTCGGTTATCGTCGCGATGGGCAAATCATTGCAGCCCCAAATTAGAGTTAATATTAGGCAATTATTTCACAACTTTCATTATATAGGCTAAACTAAAAACAATTACTGAGGTCCGGACCTCGGGGACCTCAATGGTGGGTACGACCCTGACTGAGTGTTTTCACACGCACATCAGAGGGGATTTAGAAGTGGGCGCAATGCCGACTGAACAGGAAGTGGGTATACGCCGGATACCTGCGTATACCCTGCACTACACCACTGGGTAGGCTACCGCGGCACCGCCGCCTACCGATAGCTGGGCCGGCCCTACCGTAACGCGTCAGGGAGGATGGATGGGAGGAAGAGGCCAGGAGGTATGGAAGCTTTGTTTCCGCCACAGAATAAAACATTTTAAAAGATAATTGCGACTTTTTATCTCACAATTGCGAGTTTACATCTCGCAATTCTGACTTTATTACCTGGCAAGATGTGGATGTTTTAGAGTCTATAGATGCAGCTCTAAGCCCACTCCTCGAATTCACTGATGCCTTGTCTGGTGAGTCCTATGTCAGTGTATCATTTCTAAAACCAGAGATGCATCTCTTCAACACCTCCATCTTGAAGGAAGCAGAGGATGACTAACACAGAAGACTCGAGTGCACCGCAGGCAGCGGAGAGGGAGCTCGGCAACTACCTTCGGTCTCCAAATGCTGACAATGACTCAAATCCGCTGGATTGGTGGAAAGTCTATCAAAAGAACTTCCCTAGAGTAAGCCAACGGGCACATTACTTGTGCATTCAGGCCACAAGCTCCCCCTCTGAGAAGGTTTTTAGCATTGTCACATCTGGCATCTCTAAGGGCAGATAATGTAGACCAGCTTGTATTTCTTGGCAGAAACTTCTAGAGCCTGTCATAGGGTGTCATCAACACTCAACAATGTCCCTGCCCCAGCAACATGTGTTTTTGATGTTGCTCAATCTTTTTTTCTGCAGCTTTTCATATTTTTTATCCTGACTGAAGAACTTTTGGTTTATAAGAACAAGTTTTGTGTAAAGAATAATATAATCAGCCTATGTTATTGTTTAAAGTTAAATCTATTAATAAGGTGAGTCTGAGAGTCTTATGTTTATTTGACTTTTCTTAGGTTTCATAGACCTTCACAGACATTTGTTGTGGGCATTCTTGGCAGTTTTTCTGAGGCTTTTATATTGTTCATATCGATATTGGAATTATATCGTATCGACCGAAATTAAGAAATATATCGTGATATAAAATTTGGCCATATCGTCCAGCCCTACAAGTAAGGAGAGGGTATTTAGTTGCCAGGTCATAAGGAGTGCATTAATGCAAAATTTACTTTTTACCATCTCAGATTTTCTAAAAAACACAGAGCCAGTGGCTTTTGACTCTCAGAGGCTTAACAATTTTACCTGGCTGAGACATAGTAAGGAGGGTATGACATGTTATCTGTGTCAAAAGCATTGTGCCCCCTTACTACTGGCTTTGTGAGACGGCCATCTACAGTATAAACTACAGGCTGGATACATTAAAACAGCATGAGAGAAAGCAGCAGAAGAAAAGGAAAAACGCATTAGAGAAGGTAAGACTTTTACAAAAGCCTTTATTACAAAAATTCAAATATAAAAGTTTATTTTATTATTTTGTCTTTTGGGAAAACACAAATGAATATGGACCACAGGGCTCTTGAAGGACTGCTTCAAAATAATACATATGAATGCCTCGAGCAAAAGTGGTCTCACCACACCAGTTGTGAGCCCATTATGTCCTTGTGCAAGCGACTGGGCTGTGCTTATTCGGATGGTTTGAATGTAAATATTGCAGCCATTTACTTATGATTGTAAATTGAACATTTCCACATAATCACACTACCCAGCAGATCAGCTTTATTACTTTTCTGTCCCTAGGTCAGTTCCAACACCAAATATACGAGCAGCCATATAATTGACGAAATGGTGGACATCATGGGCCAGATTTTAGATGAAAAGCTGGTGGCAGAGTCATGGGCGCCGTATAAGGGGGAAAAGTTAGGACAATTCCAAGGGATCCCCTGTATCTGCATGAAATGGTTTGGTCCTGCCTTAGCGTGCGCACAGTGTTTAAACTTGCTGACAGTCAGGCGATGCGCCAGAAACACAGACCACAATGTTGCATAGTAAAATAAAATCTGGTTTTCAACAAACGAAAGAGAGAAGAGAGAGAGAGAGAGAGAGGAAAGACAAAAGAAAGGGTGTCAATCTGTAACCCAGTTTTTCCCCAAGAAAGGTGGGTAGCCTTTAGTCTGTGAGTGGTATTAACCTGTTGTCCATAGTGAAATAAGCTAGCTAGCTGCAGGCTAGTGTTAGCCTACATTTCATCAACATGTAATCAGTGCAGAGAAACGTTTAGCAAGATATTCATATTAAATCATTGTCCATGCAACAGATGAGTCAGCAGCACCCCAGTCTCCCCATAACTGCACCCCTCCCTGTCCCAGTGAAGAAGGTGAGCAACACTGTTATTGACTTAGCATCATTCCAGGGAGTCTGTGTGGGGTTCCCCGACTGTGTCTCTTGCTCTTTTTCCCATAACAAAAAAGAAAATGAAATATTTATTAATGACAGAAATCAAACATAAATTGTTTTCTCACATAATGATGACCATTATGACAAATAAAATTAAATTAAAAAACAACCTCCTGTCTGTACTGGATGCAGTTAGAAACAAGTAGTAGCTTACCTCAACCTGCACAGACAATATTAAAATAATCCAGTTTGATGCGTTCATTTCGATTGAATTTTGGCCGTTAAATGACATCTATAGATACAGACTTTATTATTCCCATCATTCCAAACCTCAAAACCTATTGATTTAGTGATCACTTGATCTATTTTGTTGCACTATGATAACCCTGATGTGGAAATTCCGTTTTACATGTCAACTTTATTTTGTTGTTGGCATATACACTCACCTAAAGGATTATTAGGAACACCATACTAATACTGTGTTTGACCCCCTTTCGCCTTCAGAACTGCCTTAATTCTACGTGGCATTGATTCAACAAGGTGCTGAAAGCATTCTTTAGAAATGTTGGCCCATATTGATAGGATAGCATCTTGCAGTTGATGGAGATTTGTGGGATGCACATCCAGGGCACTAAGCTCTCGTTCCACCCAAGGTTATTTTCGTAAACGAAAACTGAAACTAAGACTAAAACTATTGGTCAAAAAACATTTTCGTAAACTGAAATAAAATAGAAATTTCAACATTAATGAAAAGCTAAAACTAAACGAAACTAACAACAGTTACTGAAAAACTAACTGAAACAAAATAATAATTAGCAGAAATAAATAATCGTTTTCGTAATTAATAATCTCTCCTAAATAAGCCTACCGGAAAATCACTTTTTTTCCATTCCACTGTGCTACTTTATTTTTCAATGACCGTTGCACGACGCTCTAAAAATGCAGCACTCAAGTTCAAATAAGTTCAACTTTTAAAAGATGCATATCGAGACCGCGTCTTTTTTCCGTTTTTCAAAGCAAAACCGCTTTCTGTGTGAATCCCTAAGAAGCAGAAATAAGGCCCAAATAAGTATTTCCACCTCATGCAAATACAGCTGTACCGTAATTCCAAGTATAAGATAACCATCTCATGTGAAACTAGCCTTAACAAGATAGGCCTATACCACACATATTAGACAAGATACCACACTGAGCAGAAAACGGAAAAAACAAATAGCATGTCTATAGCCCAGAAATAGACGTATATTTGTCAGAGTAAAAGTAGGCTATACTAAATGTCTGGTCTGCTGAGAACATTTTAATATGTGTATGTCGATGAGTATATGATTTTAAACAAAAAGCATAAATGGATCAATGCAAGAATAATGTTTGAAAGGATTAATCATATAAATAAACTTAAAGAATAATCATAATAATCATACGCATATCTTTTTCTTTTTCTTATACACCACGTTTAACAAGATTTCATTTTTAATATTATTATATAATTTTTACCTTTTAGTTGCATTTGTTTGGTTATTTGTTCATCCTCAAACAATTATTTTATTTTTATTATTAAAGGGTTAGTTCACCCAAAAATGAAAATTATGTCATTAATGACTCACCCTCATGTCGTTCCAAGCCCGTAAGACCTCCGTTCATCTTCGGAACACAGTTTAAGATATTGTAGATTTAGTCTTAAGTTTATAAAGGGACGAGAATACTTTTTGTGCGCAAAAAGTAAACAAAAATAACGACTTTATTCCACTATTCATTTACTTCTCTCTGGTCCTCGAGTGAGTTCACGTAGTGTTTTTGCGTAGCGCGTCTGTGTTGTACGTCACACGCATCACACATGACCAGCGTCGGCCAATAGGGAGCCTACGTGTGACGTACAACACAGACGCGCTGCGCAAAAACACTACATGAAATAGCTCGAGCGAGGCCCAGAGAGAAGGAAATGAATAGTGGAATAAAGTCGTTATTTTTGTTTACTTTTTGCGCACAAAAAGTATTCTCGTCGCTTGATAAACTTAAGATTGAGCCACTGATGTCACATGGACTACTTTGATGATGTCTGTATTGCCTTTCTGGACATGGACAGTATGCCGTCCATTGACTTTCAATGGAGGAACAGAAAGCTCTCGGACTAAATCTACAATATCTTAAACTGTGTTCCGAAGATGAACGGAGGTCTTACGGGCTTGGAATGACATGAGGTGGAGTCATTAATGACATAATTTTCATTTTTGGGTGAACTAACCCTTTAAGAGGTTTTCACAAGAGTTAAATGTAAACTGCAAACATTAAACTTTGCTGAAATTAAATGTCTTTAACTGGAAGTGTTCTTTTAACTCTGCTAAACTATAATTACTAAAACTGAAACTACATATATAAAGACTAAATAGAAATGTGTTCATAAAATAAAAACTAAACTAAAACTAACAAAACCATTAATGAAACTACCTAAAACTAAACTGAAATTTATAGGAAATTTGAAAATGATATTAAAATAAAAACTAATTTAAAAATGCAAAACTATAATAACATAACTTCCACCACATCCCAAAGATGCTCTATTGGGTTGAGATCTGGTGACTGTGGGGGCCATTTTAGTACAGTGAACTCATTGTCATGTTCAAGCAACCAATTTGAAATGATTCGAGCTTTGTGACATGGTGCATTATCCTGCTGGAAGTAGCCATCAGAGGATGGGCACATGGTGGTCATAAAGGGATGGACATGGTCAGAAACAATGCTCAGGTAGGCCGTGGCATTTAAACGATGCCCAATTGGCACTAAGGGGCCTAAAGTGTGCCAAGAAAACATCCCCCACACCATTACACCACCACCACCAGCCTGCACAGTGGTAACAAGGCATGATGGATCCATGTTCTCATTCTGTTTACGCCAAATTCTGACTCTACCATCTGAATGTCTCAACAGAAATCGAGACTCATCAGACCAGGCAACATTTTTCCAGTCTTCAACTGTCCAATTTTGGTGAGCTCGTGCAAATTGTATCCTCTTTTTCCTATTTGTAGTGGAGATGAGTGGTACCCGGTGGGGTCTTCTGCTGTTGTAGCCCATCCGCCTCAAGGTTGTGCGTGTTGTGGCTTCACAAATGCTTTGCTGCATACCTCGGTTGTAACGAGTGGTTATTTCAGTCAAAGTTGCTCTTCTATCAGCTTGAATCAGTCGGCCCATTCTCCTCTGACCTCTAGCATCAACAAGGCATTTTCGCCCACAGGACTGCCGCATACTGGATGTTTTTCCCTTTTCACACCATTCTTTGTAAACCCTAGAAATGGTTGTGCGTGAAAATCCCAGTAATTGAGCAGATTGTGAAATACTCAGACCGGCCCGTCTGGCACCAACAACCATGCCACGCTCAAAATTGCTTAAATCACCTTTCTTTCCCATTCTGACATTGAGTTTGGAGTTCAGGAGATTGTCTTGACCAGGACCACACCCCTAAATGCATTGAAGCAACTGCCATGTAATTGGTTGATTAGATAATTGCATTAATGAGAAATTTAACAGGTGTTCCTAATAATCCTTTAGGTGAGTGTATGTGCAGTTATGTTAAAAAAAATCTGCTGTTTTGATTGTTTTGAGATGATGATGTTAATTTATTTTAATTAAAAAGTTAATATATATATACATATATTTAGATTTTTTCTTTTTTTTACATCTGTCATTAATTTGACAATAAAAATACAGTGAGACTGTAAAGGATTGCCTTAAAGGGTTAGTTCACCCAAAAATGAAAATTATGTCATTAATGACTCACCCTCATGTCGTTCCAAGCCCATAAGACCTCCGTTCATCTTCGGAACACAGTTTAAGATATTTTAGATTTAGTCCGAGGGCTTTCTGTCCGTCCACTGAAAATGTATGTAGGGTATACTGTCCATGTCCAGAAAGGCAATAAAGACATCCTCAAAGTAGTCCATGTTGACATTAGGGCAAAAGTATTGTAATTTCCCTACTGTAGCATAAGATAATATACCTATGAAAAAGTACTTTCATTTATTTTACAGTGCATTTGTTTTACAATATATGGCTATTATTGTCAAAGGAATAATAATATTAAATTATTATTATTATTTTCTATTTGTTTGGCTTCTTAAAACACCAGTGTGAATGTAATGTAGACTAAAACATTAAATCATAACTAAAAAGAGGGTTTAGTTTCCTTTGGTGAAAATCATTAGTGAGTGCAGAAACTGCGCTGCAATGATAAGATCTTTTTTCACGCGATCAACAGGCTGTCATCTGCTCAATGCTCATCACTGCAACCTTTTATGTGATTGAAATAGATCTAAATACTTAAAAAACTTCTCACGACTTGTTAATCCCGATAGCTGTAATAGTAAAAACGTATAATAGCTGTAATAGTAAAAGTTTTCCAGATAGTTCCACATGTAATGCCAGATATTTCATATGCAAGCATGTCAGCCAATCACAGCAGAGGGCGTTTACACTGAAGTCTCTTAGCAGCCAATCACAGCAGAGGGCGTTTACACTGAAGTCTCACAGCAGACACGCCCCTTCAAACAGGGCGTTCAAATCAGGTGATGAAATCAGGCTAGGAAATATGCCTTTTATTTCTAAATTATAAAAAAAATTGATCTAAAAAACATACTAACATTATAAGAGCACCCCAGGAAACATTATAAAATAATAAAATAATCCATGGAATGGGACCTTTAATGTTGAACTCTCAAAATGCACCAGATTAATACATTTATCTTAAGATGTAAAACAATTTGAGAACGTCCACCAAACACAGTCTCACAAAATCCCATGTATGACAAATCACAAATCTAAATACTAAGTTTCTTAATGTTCTAATTTTTTTTTTTTTTTAAGGTTAAGACACCATTGCGCAACAGACTAAAGAAGAGGCACTCAGATGTGTATTGCAAAGTTGTCAGATCAGGAGGCCTGCCTTGGACTACAAAGAATGCATGAAGAGGTTTTATAAAATGACAAATCGCGGCTGAAATGTTCTGCTTCTGGTTGTGCACTGTGTAGTTGATGATGCAATGTTTGAAAAACCTGAAATAGAGCCACATTTTTCTGGTTGTGAAAATGTGTAAATGAAAGCAAATGCTTGTTGTTATTCAGCTACACTGTTGTTAATATGGCCCATCTGATTATTAAAATACTTAAAAAAATTATTAAAAAAAACATGCTTGTAAAAAGTGTGGTTTTTTTTTACAGCCAGCTGAAGCCGCGGTACACTTTAATGTGTACACTTGATCTGGATTTGTTTACCACCTAATTTTGAGCCAGGAAAAGCGTTCCATAATGACGCGCGGATCGGGTGTCATCCGCAGATAATCCACGTCTCAGACGGGCCAAGTTATAAAAAAATTAATTGCGAGTGGGTCGTGAGATATAAATCATTAAAAGACTCTGAACTCTCATTTCACAGTAAAACGAGCATCATGCTTACTGTCGTTTTCAACAACGTATCTCTTCAGGGAAAAGCAATCAAGGAAAACATGGTTAGAGCTCCTTTTAGAGGTCATTATATATAAAAAAGGCACACTTACGTGAAAGGTAATTTTCTTAGTTATGAAAATTACTGAGTTCAAACAGGTGCAGTTAATACAGGTAATGAGTGGAGAAACAGGAGGGCTTCTTAAAGAAAAACTAACAGGTCTGTGAGAGCCGTAATTCTCACTGGTTGGTAGGTGATCAAATATGTCATGCCATAACATGCAAATTAACTATTTAAAAATCATACAATGTGATTTTCTGGATTTTTGTTTTAGATTCTGTCACTCACAGTTGAAGAGTACCTATGACAAAAATTACAGACTTCTACATGCTTTGTAAGTGGGAAAACCTTCAAAATCGGCAGTGTTGTCGGACCCCCCTAGAGGTACAGAGCTCCACCCACAAAAATACGCTGGGAAACACAGTACGCTATATGATGGTCTACGAAAAAAAAACTAATTTAATTATCTTATTATTAAAATACATGATCAGGATTTTACCACCTCCGCCTCATTTTGAGCCAGGAAAAACCCTGTTAGTGTTTCCATTAGTTGGGTTCTTAACTCTTATTATATCTTTTACAGCCACTGTGATATGGAGGACCAAACCTGCAGAAATTAAAAATGAACAAATACATAAATAAATATGCAAAGAAATGTAAAAAAAAAAAAAAAAAAGACTATTTATACTTTTATTTCCCTATTTATGTATAATTATATATTTTTCCACATTTATTTATTTATACATTTTATTTAAGCTTTGAGGCCACAGTGACACCATGTGGTGAGACCAAACAATACGCAAGAGGTTTGTGGACGTGACTTTACAGGTCACGCAGGAAATAAATGACTTGGAGATGGGCAATATGGCCAAAATCTTATATCATGGCTTATGTCCTTTAATATCACCCTAACCGTATGTATAGGTTTACCTATAGACACTACTATAGGCCTGTTACTAGTGCCTAAAATAAAATCAGTTTCAACAAATACAGATGTGGGACGTGCAGACGCTGACTCTGAATGGCATTAGATATTATTTACACAGACTGTTAATGCAGAGGAGCCATGGATGCATCTACACTGCAATTACAATTGCATAAATAATTTTATGATTTTAATATAACATTTTGAATATTTAAATATGAAATGATAGAATCGATGAAATTATACGTTTAAATATGAAACTAAAACAGCCAGTAGGTGGTGCCAAGCCACCGTCTTAGTGAGTGAGTTCAATCATTAACTCAAGACGATTCGTTCAAATAGTTTTTCAACGCTCTTCCCGTGTGATAGTAGCCTATATCATATTATGTTATATAATCAAATGATCACATTCATAGGCTTTTTTTACACCATTTTTAATTGGGGCATTTATTTATAAATTTTGTTGTTTGAGAGGTGGCGGAAGACAGTTTTTTTTTTTTTTTTTTAAGATATACACCAATTTACATACAAAATAGGCATTGAACAAACAATAGGCTATTAACAATTTACGATTCTCAAAAGGCAGACGTAGTTGCAAATTACAATAAATAACAGCAATGAAGTCTCAAATCATATTTACAACCATGAAAGGCAAGGAAGAGAAAATAAATTAATTAATTAATGTAAAAATATATAACTGAAATATTTGAAAGAACAACATTTATAGCAAAGTAAGTTATTCATTGAAGAAACTGGCTACTGTAGTAGCTTTTTAATTTGAAAGAGAAGCAGCAAAAACTTTAAGTTCATTATGAGGAAAGGACGGGGGTTTCATTTATGAATGAAGTGTTTAGGAAGTTCAAAAAGGTTATTGACCAAATAGTGTTGCGAACAATCTTTCTTCAGTAGGCCTACACCAAACTTAATTTGTTTGCATTCAAGGGGATTCACATTATATACACAACCTTTTACTGCACAACTGACACCAAAACAACTTTGTGTAATTAGGCCTACAATAAAATAAAATATTTTCAGTGGTTTCAATATCAGTTTCACAAAATTGACAAGAGTTTTTCAAGAGAATCTTTGCAAATTCTATATGGATGAAGTAGTCTTTCAATGAAGACTTTGTTGTTGTATGATTTTTAATAGATAGGCTAATTCACCCAAACAAAATTAAAAATGAAAACACTTTAAACACAAATGTCAAAAAAATTACTTGAATCAATGAACAGCATTAATAAAGCCCCAGTCTTACAGATCATTAACTAAGCTGCTTTATAGTTACCCTTTAAGAAAAGGGGTAAACACAGAGTGTTTAAAGGGATAGTTCATGCAAAAATGAAAACTGTAATTTATTTTTATTTATTTTTTTACATTTCTTTGCATATTTGTTTATGTATTTATTCATTTTTAATTTCTGCAGGTTTGGTCCTCCATACTGTGACAGTGTGTTTGTTAAACACATTTGCAGCAGCAAAGAAAGCTAAAGTGAAATGAGATCAGGTGATGAGGGTTACCTGTTGATGGTTTTATAATCATCATGATATAGACTGAATTACTGATGACTTTTGAATCGAACAATTGTGTTGATCCTTTAATATATTCACATCACAAACCCTGTGTTACTGCAGCATGAGATCCAGCAATAACAATCAGAAGTTTTTAACAAACATGAGCACGAAAAGTTAAGGTATTCCTGGCGTGACTCACCACAAGCTCGTGATATTGTCATATTTAATAAGAACTTCCATAGAAAGTGAACTTTTACTTTGGTGTTAGTGCTTGAGGGCGTTTCACACAGATCCAATAAATAGTCAATATTTATTCAAAATATGAAAATTTCACAATTTCCCTTAAATGACCAGAGACTCGGACTGTCCAGAATCACACCCTACTCTTACTAACCCGTGGGAAGATGATCTGGCACACATGGAGCGAGGAATGACGGCGCTTGGGTGGACCGCTCCTGTTTGCCAGATCTTGGCCACAACACCTTATCTGAGTCACAAAATCTGTGTATGAAGATAATGTCTATGCGTCACAAACCCTGACCTGCAGAGAGGAGAGGATTCCTTCACTGCAGTCTCAGATGCTTTACATGGTCATCATTCCGAGTCCGGATTAAAACACACGGTAAATGTGGTGGTGGTGACCGTTGGTGGCTCTCTCTCTCTCTCTCTCTCTCTCTCTCTCTCTCTCTCTCTCTCTCTCTCTCTCTCTCTCTCTCTCTCTCTCTCTCTCTCTCACACTGACGAGCGACCTCTACTGGAGCTGTGGCGCGTTTACACTCATGTTTTCCTCAGAGGATGTGTCTGCAACCTTTTGTAAATATTTTATTTTGCAGTAGCCCTGAGATTTTTAAATAATCTTGAATAATCGCATATTACACATAAAGAGTTGAATAACTAACACATTCGCATGTTCGGAGTTCTCTGATGTCCGGTTAATGGTCACATGATCTGCATGTTTTTGTTTTTAATTATGTTTTTTGCATTCATAATATATTTGTAGAACATTACCGTAAAGGCATTAATAACTTAAAGTTTTACAAACAAGACTGAGCTTACATTCAATCATCACATCACAATATGCATAAAGTTCTCAACAGTAAGCAAGTTAAAGACAAAGTAAAAAGTATTTTAGAAGATTGTAAAATCTTCCAATAAGGAATAGCCTACACTGCTTTAGGACTTTTCACCCCTCTCAATGTCTCCATATATACCAGAAATTCCTCCTTAAAATATTTTTATTTTTAAATAATAAAAATTTGTGTACCGGTATGTAAGATTTCAGCAAAAGCAACACATTTTTTATTGTAACTATTGCTTTTTATCCTTAATTAACAAACCAAACTTAAGTCTCCCACGACGTGCATGAAAACAAATAAAATATTTAATCTGTATCAGGAAGTGTTTCATTTAGAGTATACATTGTTTATGACTTAAGTTAAGTTACATAAGTTAATACTTGTAGGCCTACGAACCCCAGTAAGTGAGGCAACCACTGCAACCCTGGCCTTTATTACAATTTGTTGTACAATTTGTCCTTAAAATATTAAAGGGAAATGTATGCATGATTGCAATGTGAAACCAAACCAAAACTAACCGAATGTATTTCCGGCTAGATCTCCTCCTGTGCCTCTGAATCCAGAAAGGCCTTGAATGTATAACATAGGGAGACTTCACCATCTGAGCACAGAGGTCCACATTAATGAATAGCAGATGTGGCCATTCCATTCATACAAAGAAATCATATACTGCGTGCATAAATGAGCCTTGGACTATGCAGAGATTTCAGATGGTTAAACTAGAACTTCTGACAATGACCTTTGGCCTTCAGGCGTGAAAACGCCCCTTGAAGCTGCACCGAAACTCACATTTGGACCTTCAACGCGTTGGACCCCACTGAAGTCACTATATGGAGAAAAATCCTGGAATGTTTTCCTCAAAAACCTTCATTTAACACAGGAAAGACATGGTACATCTTGGATGGCACGGGAGTGAGTGAATTATCAGGAAATTTAAATTCTGAAGTGAACTCCTCCTTTAAGTATTTAACTGGAAAAACAAGTTAAAAGACACTTTTTTAAATAAAAAGGATTCAAAACTTATCCTCATCATTTCTAGACGTGTGAGGAGTAACTATAATAAAGGTCCATCCTTAAAGGAGAACTCCGGTCAATTTTAACATTGAGCTAATTTTTTTGTAAATTTGGAGTGCTGTCAGTACAGAGAACAACTACAAAAATTGGTGTTGCCTACACCGTGTTATCCTCTTTTTAAAATTTGCACCCTGTTGACTTCAATGGGGCAAGTACTAAACCTGCTTTTAGCCTCTTAACATCCTTGATGTGTCATTACAAGTGCACAGCTAATGTGAGTTACCTATGATCACGCGCGTGAACTCGACAATCGACTACTTTGGACTTCGACCGAAAACAGGATGTAAACACAGGTATGTGCGCTGGCTGAAATAACATCATTTTTATTCATATCTTTCACATCTACTGCAGTCAGATTCACCCGTGTTCACTCAGAAGGAATCACTCACATTGGCTGTGCACTTGTAATGACACATCAAGGATGTTAAGAGGCTAAAAGCAGGTTTAGTACTTGCCCCATTGAAGTCAACAGAGTGCAAATTTTAAAAAGAGGATAACTCGGTGTAGGCAACACAGATTTTTGTCGTTGTTCTCTGTACTGACAGCACTCCAAATAATGACTGGTTTTCACCAGTGACTATATTTAAAGAGTACAATTAGTCATGCTGTAGTTGCGCAGTTGCGTGTGGATGACGTGTTAATGAATCCTCCCAGAGTTTATGAATAACCCTTATGAAACATTTTGTTAAGTTAAAAATAGTTTTATTTGAGTCAAATAATGTGGATTAATGTAATATCTGTGTGACTCATCTCTTTCTTTTGAAGCGTATGCATGAGTACAGGGAGGTTCCCATAATCCTCACTGATATGTGTGTGTGTCTGTGGTTAATGTTTGAGAACGGATTACAAAATAGAACAACTGGTTTTACTATCTCTTCTGTGTAACAAATTATTTTAAATGACAAAACAAGAACTGAACTCAGCAACCCTAAACTAAGCATGTGATCAGCTTAGTTTATTATTAACTATAATAATAAATACATATTTTATGCAATTTCTTGTATTATAAAAATCCAATCAATTGAGAAATATTACTATTATAAGTGCTACTGTACTGTAAAATAAAGAGTATTATTACAGTAGAGTTACAGTAGAATTACAATAGTATACTAATATTTACAGCTGTCTCAATTTCTTCTTTTTTTTCAAACAGAGCTTTTAATTTGTCGGAAAACCACTGAGAGACCTTAAAGGTCCCATGACATGCTACTTTTTGTAGGCTTTAATATAGGCCTTAGTGGTCCCTAGTACTGTATCTGAAATCTCTTTCCAAAAATTCAGTCTCGGTGCAGAATTATAGCCACTATAAGCCAGTCCCAGAATGAGCTTCCTTCAGACGGGCCGTTTCGGTGTCTGTAGCTTTAAATGTTAATGAGGAGGAGAAAGGCGGCGTAAGGTGGAGGGTGGGTGTGGCCTTGACCATCTGCGGCAACGGTAGACCATGCATGTTTACATTGGATATATTGCAATGGCACGGAGACACGCAGTCGTTCAAGCATTTCAGTTTGACCCAGAATCTGATCCAGATGGAGAAGCAACGGATGAAGAAGTTGCAACTCAGCGGCTCCAGCAGGACGTTTCCGAATGGTTAGTTTAAAATATTATGTCTGGACTTTATTCGGATGGTTTAGTTATTATCATGTAGCTAACGCTAACCTACTGTTGCCTTTTCACGGGAGATCTGTAACGTCTGTAATTTATCTTATTACAATTACATCAAGCTCTGCGATCTTGAAATGCGGATATCGCGCACGCCGTATAACCAACAGGAAAACGCTATCCAAATAACAAAGAAGTGTACAACACTCGCGTTACAGTGTGTGTATTCACACACATACTTGATGCTATCTAACTTTACATTAGCGCAAGTAACTGCATAGCTAATGTTACAGCCACATTCTACGTGTAACAAGCTAGGTAACCATAAACAGTAAAGCAACAACTTGTATTATTAGTTGACTTACTTGTCCGAGTTGTGTAACGTTAGCTGAGCCAAAGAGAGTTGGTAATGATCCAGACTTTAGTTTCGGACGTTCAGCAAGCCCAGCTCTGTATTAACCCTTCGGTGTTCATTTGTACATCCAATTATTGAGCAATTATTATGCTTCGCTCGCTCAAAAGCCATTATATCTCTCGTGGACAAACTAAAATCGCGCGCGCGCGCGTTCCTACTTCCTAGCTCATTTTCTCATGGGTGGAAAATATTCTCTGGGTGGGCAAAGCAGAGAAAGGGGAGGTAACATTCCTCCTTATAACGTCATAAGGAGGAGATTCAAGATCAGCGCGGTTGAGCGTCCATTTTCTCAAAGGCAGAGAAGGATAGCAAAAGCTCGATTTACACCGATTAAAATTTCTAGAAACTTGGGGACCATATACAGGCTAGGGGAAGTCATATTAATGTTAAAAAAAAACAGAAAGTGAAAATTTCATGTCATGGGACCTTTAAGGCTTATTTGTTGACAAATTATTTTATATACAATTGGTTACATTTTAGACGTCCTGCAAAAATAAGATTTAATACTCACAGGATGCTAAAAATCACAAAAAATTGTCTCTCATCCAAATGCATGGCTGCTTCTGAATGCGTCCAAACGTAGAAAAGTGCTTGTTGACATCTACCTGTTCACCAGCTGAACCTTGACCTCCTGCTGAACGATATTTGGCAGTGGGTTATTTAGGCAGGTTAGTTGAAGAAGAGTACAGCATTCTCTTTGCTTTTGTCCATTTTATTTTGGTTAAAAAACATTTCATATCTTTTTTTACATGAAACACTCTCAGAGAGCGAGAAAGACCGAAAGAGACAGAGTGAGAAAAAGACCGAAAGAGGAGACAAGTGTCATCAGATCATCTACATATTCTTTTAAGACTTTTTTCAACCATAAACTCATAAGTGAAAGAGAAGCATGTCCAGAGACGTCGCGTCTCTCAGTTCATATTTACAGGAAGTTTGCGAGCAACCCGTCGCTCGGTTGAACATCATCAAATCCTTGATCAACTTACTTAAACACAGGAAAGGGGGCGGAGCTTTGCGTCAACGTCCTCAAAACCCGGCAAAGTGATTGGTCGGTGTCAACACCGAAGCAGACGATTGGTTGGCAGTTCGTTTGTGTTCTTTTATCCGCCACGCTGCTGAAAAACAATAGTCTGGTTGACGTGACTCGTAACCTTTGACCTCTATGACGTTGAGAGCGTGACTCCCGACTGTAGTCGCTCCCCAAGAGTGTAAGTGTGTGATTTTTTTTGGCATGTATAAGAGCTGCGGTCTCTGGTGTAAGTGTTATCACATTCTGATAAAGGTCTGACACTCATACACCACACCACCCTGAACGAAAGAGAACCTGCTGAAAAACCAGCTTAATCCGGCCTGAGGTGGTTTTCAGATGGTCTTCCACCCAAAACCAGCAAACAAACCAGCTCGGTTAAGGGTGCGTTTCCCAAAAAGCATCGTTGGCCAACTATAATCGCAAATTTCATTGAACTCTATTGATAACGACGGAACTTGCGACCATAGTTGGCTTTGGTACACGCACCCCAGGACGGGAGACCGGATAACCACCTCAGACTGGTTTAAACTGGGTTTCTCAGCAGGGAAGAGATGGAGGATGCACAAATGGAGGAAAAACTACCCGATAAGAAGACGACTTCTTAGAAAGGACAGACTGATGTGCTTGAATGGCAGTGAGATGAGCAGGGTGGGTGTGCGGGCGACCAGGAAACAGAGACGTGGAGGAGGAAGCTAACATCATCTTCATCATCATCATCATCATCATCATTTAAACAGGGATCTTCCCAAGGCTTTCACCACAATGCTCCTTTTGGGAGATCTGAGGACAATTGTTTATCGTTATCTGCAAGTAGCTTCATACTGATTCAGGAATCTCAACTAAAACATGTCTGGCTCATATTTCACAACGGAAGTCTTTCCTAGGAGTTTTGGAGTGAGGTAAGAGCCGGACATGAGGTTTCTTGAGATTCGCCCTGATTCCTTTTGGGAGATCTGAGGACAAGCAATAATTGTTTATCGTTATCTGCAAGTAGCTTCATACTGATGCAGGAATCTCAATGAAAACATGTCTGGCTCATATTTCACAATGGAAGTCTTTCTTAGGAGTTTCGGAGTGAAGTACGAGCTGGACTTGAGGTTTCATTGGGATTCGCCCTGATACTAATCGTGATGACGATGATGGTGATGTCGAAGTCATCCCCCCTCATTGTCCTCCTCCAGATCTGCGTGTCCTGGTCACCAGCGCCCTAGTCACAGACTGGTCACCAGTTGCATTTGTCCGTCGCCGTCCCCCTGCGAGGGCTGGAGTCCCAGTCGAGGCTCATCATTGGTCCTGCGAGGCGGAGGCTGGTAGAAGGCGGAGATGTGCGCTTGACGTCCCGCGCTGAAGTACAGCTCGTCCGGCGGGAGCGTGGGGTGAGGCTCCGCCCCCAGTGCTTCAGGACTGCTGTCGGGATAGGACGAATCGCGGTCCCGTGCGTACAGGGAGGCGGAGTCAGGTCCGGCCCCGCCCACGCCGTCAGTGATCTCCGCTGAGTAACTCTCCGAGTCCTCTTCGCTCTGGTAGAACACAGACTGGGCGTGCTCAAGGAGGCGGGGTTTATCCGGGAGGCGGGGTTTATCCGGGAGGCGGGGCTTATCCGGGAGGCGGGGCTTTTCGAGTGCTTTGTACAGCAGCTCGTCCTCATCTTGCGGGGGTGGCGGAGGCGGGCGAGGCAAGGGCCGTTGTGGAGGCTCCCGGTGACCCGTCGACGTGGCGTAGTTTGTCATTGTCGAATTCGTTCCATTGCCGTATCGATCGGTGGAAGGGCGCAGGTTACTCTGGACCAGCTCAGATATTATCATCTTCTCCAATGCCGCTGCGTCAGAAAGATTCCGCCTCAAACCGGTTGAAGGCTCCGCCCCTCTAGGTGTCAAAAGGGCGGGGCTGACTTCTCCGGACACGCCCCCTGACCCCACAGGAACGCCTCCCAGCAGGTCTGAGCTCCCTCCGTGAAGCGAGTAGCTATTGTTGTAGTTCCCGTTCAGTCGGACTCCCTCCAGCCCACATGACTCGTGGCTGCGCGACAGGGTGCCCTCTACAGGAAGGAGAGAGAAATGCTCCGTTACACAACACGATTTTAATAATTAAATGTCAAATTTCTTTCAGTTTGACCATTCGGTTAGGAGCTTAACCTTCATTCTTCCCTCGCGCTCTGTAACAAATCTATCCCTCGCGGGTCAAAATGAGCCGAAGCCCTACAATTATACTTAATTTTTTTTTTTGTACAGAAAGCTTATTTTATTTCATTTTGCTAATATATTTGATTGATTTTTTTTTTATTTGTTATTTTATTTACCTTTAAATTACTAGATTCGATCAATAACTAAAAAATAAATAGTAATTTACTAATTTAAGCACATTCCTCAAATTCCTTTAACTTAAATTCAAAATAACTCAGAATTTCATGCATGACCCTTTTAATTCAGCTCAAAATATCTTACATTGGGTGTCTTTGCCGACCTCTTGTGGAAAATAATATAACATGATATTTCATGACTCTAGATGGCCTCCACTGGGTCCTAAAGTCAGTTTCTCTTCAGTATGCATTCAGACATAAAAGCATTAGAATTTTTAGTCAAAATTTTTAGCATTTCTATGTGTACTGAAGCATTCCTCGCATTCCATTCATTCCTAAGGGGGTCAAATTGACCCGTGAGGGAAGGATTTGTTACTTTTTTTTTAATTTTAACCACAAAACTCCTCGAATCCATTCAATTTTTTAAGTTTATTTTTTGGTTCATTTTTTGATTCCTGGGGTCTGATGAACACTCAATTTAAAAAAAAAAAATCTAAAATGATTTTCAAGGGAAGGATGAGGGTTAAGGTAGTTTTTTTTCAGGATGTGACACCATTTAGTGAATATTGCACTGATATGTAATTGATACTGAATGAATGAGCAGTTTCAGGCCCATGAATGTGTAAATACAGAGATGCATCTAATGCTTGCGTTCTTTCATGCACATAAAATAAGCAAAATTTCCCAATAACACCTGCTCTGTCGTGTCTCTCGACAGTGTGCTCACACTTAAGAGAAATAACGAATGCTTTTTCATTATTTACTCACCTTCACGTCATTGCAAACCAGCTGTCAGACATTATTAAATCGAGGTTTCTCAGTCCCCCAGTGCTGTTTAACTTTATTTTATAGTCTCAGTCTGTCTCTGTTATTCATGTTAATACACCATATCTGTAGTAACAGACATCTAAAACACCGGAAAATCTGATGTGCGTGTCTGAGTGTGATGTTAAAGTCTTGTATAAATGAGACATTAGGGTTTGTAAATGATTTTTGCCGTGCTTGATGTGAGTGAATTATATATTAGTGAGGGGAAGATGAAGGAGAAGCATGGATATGACAAAAACACAGACAGAGAGAAAGATTGTGTGTCTCGTACTTGAGTTTCTGAACGTGCCTGTAGATCGGTTCACAAAGAGAGTCAGACAGGAAGAAAGGAGAAACAAGTGAATACAGATACACACACATTTAGAGAAAACACACAAAATGTTTTTCATCACACACACACACACACACTGACCAGTGGCGTTGAAAACTGCAGGTGAGGGCGGGTTGAATGTTTCAGCCAATAAGGTGTTGTAAGGGGAGGAGCCAGAGCGGGTCTGAAGCATTGGATTGGCAAGGAGGTGATTACCCATAGTGCCTGAGGAGAAACAGCACGACCCTTACAGAGAGACATTTCAGCTGTGGGTCACTGTCGTGACATGGTGCTGTTTGTGTGTGAGGTTCTGAAGAAACTATTCTAACAAAAAAAAAAAAAAATCTTGCTTGTGCCAAGAAAAAAATCCCCATGAATTTTCCATGTAAAAAAGACTAAAGGAGCTCAACAAAGGGTGCAGTTTTTATTCTTATTTATAATATACTTTTTTATTACTTTTTTTTGCCATTACTAATAATTATTTCATATTTAAAAAAAAAAAAAAAATATATATATATATATATATATATATATATATATATATATATATATATATATATATATATATATATATATATATATATATTAGTGGTGGGCCATTATCGGCGTTAAAGCTCCAATATGTAGGGATTTTGTAATAAAATTTCCAAAAATAACTTGCACAGTGTGATATATTTCCTCCAGTTATGTACTTACAATATCTCAAAAGTCTCCAAAGATTTTTTATTTCAGAGAAATTCCGATTTTAAATAACTGGCCGTCCCGGAAAAGAAATGTCGCGCCTCAGTGACGCAATGTCCGCTCTCTCTATCCTTCTTTCCGGTGTGGACCATGTGATAGGATATTCCACCACACCGGATTTTTTTTTTTTTTTTTACAACTTTATTGAGGTTTTTTTCTTATCACAATAAACAATAAAGACATCTGACAAAGAATAAAAAAAGGAATAAAATAAAAAATATGACCCACCACACCGGAATATCGCATGGTCAAATGCGGAAGTGGTGGTTAAAGCGTTATAGCCATAGACTGTACGGTTATAGCTGTTATGGATCACGAACTCTTTGGCGAGTATTGAAGTGCCAACAAAACGAAAGCGTCCATATTCGGATACACGCGGAGTCACGGACTGTGTGACAAACGGAGGAATAAAACCCGGATAAATATCGGCAGGCGTTTTCGAGATGGAGAGAGCTGCGCGTCTGGACTTGTCAGAGACTCTCTCGCGAGTGTATTGAGACAGGTAAGACATGCAACTGTCAATAATAGCACTTATAAACAAAGTTATATTGCTCTTTGTACTTTGGTAAGGCTTTTTATCACGTGTGGTGACCGAGATTATGGCAGTACAATTACAATCGGAGATGATGTTAAAAAAAATATTTAGTCATTACTTGCAAATGTTCGTTCAAATTTACTTTTAGATATTGGTTTGAACACGTTAAACAACACGGCATTAACCATAAAAAACGTAAAACTGCACAACATTAACCAAACAAATCATTTGACAAATAGCTGTATGTTGTAACGGGATAGCCTAATATAGCATAACATTTCACGTCCCTTGCAGTTCATTAATTATGATGACATAAAATAATACGATAAGACATACAGGTAATACAAAAACGAATAAATTACCTCATCCGTGATCATGATTCATTAATTCCATTTAGATACATCGCTAGATGGTGAAAACGCATTATAAACCACATCTCCCATCGTCACCTCCTTCATAGCGTCATCAAGCTTCGCCTTTGTTATTGTTGGAAACTGCGCCCTCTTGTGGTCAAATACCAAAGTCACATACTGGAGCTTTAATGCGCTGCGTTAAACGCGAGACTCTTTATCGCGCGATAAAAAAAATATCGCCGTTAATCTATTCCCCAAGTTGGGTTGGGAGCTGGCTCAAGCTACACTAGCTATGATGACGCAATCTACCCGCGGCCGCGAGGTACACCCGGCTGCAACGCATCATATTCGTCGTCATCTTAAGTAAACACGGCTGAAAGTGAAAGCTGGTGTAAAAGATCGGTGCAACATCCATTATTTGGACTTGGTTCGGATTTAAGCCGTCCGACGTAGACTGTGTGGTGTAACAGTTCGGTAAGTTAACACACGACTAATCCGTTCTACCACCTCAAATTCAAAACGAAACATATCACTGAATACCAGCGCGCGCGTATTATTCCCAATATATCTTAGTGACTGGTGTAGCACATAATCTCTTTTTATTAAAAGCGCCCGATTTTAACAATCGTTGTTGTGTTTCTATTTAACTGAAAAGACATCAGTTAGACAATATTCTAATTTTAAATTTGGGGTTTCATAATGAAGACTCAAATTTCATCATTTACTGTTGTTTTTAGTATTATTATTACTTTTTATTAATATTCATAATCAGTATTTCATAATTTAATGTTGTTTTTAGTATTATTATTACTTTTTATTAATATTCATAATCAGTAGTATTATGTATCTTTATTATTACTTTTTATATACATTCATAATCATTTGTACTCAATGTATTTTGTGAAGATGTGGGAGAAAGGGAGACTTTGGACTGAATTGTGTGCTGAGTTGGAGACTGAAATGTATATGCAGGGTATACATTCCTATGTTAATGGAAACCATATGTTCTTCTGCTGAATGTATGTGTTGCTATAGTGATGTAGTTTTTTTCTGGTCAGTGGTATAAAAACCAAGCCCTGTTTGTCCGAAAATCAGGAAGAGATGGAAATGTAGGAAAGATGACTGAGAAGCTGAATTAGATCTTCGTTTGGTCCATTGTCTCTTCCTCCTATGTTTTATAAACCAAATAAATAAGAGATCTCTTGGCAAAATCACTGGTGTCTGTTTCCATGAAATTAAACAACAGGGGAAAGCAAGATTTTTAAATCAACAATAAGCTCCAAGCCATAATAAACATTAGACCTACTTAAGTCTCTGCAGCTAGTGTACTTAAATTGTATTTATCTGCAAAATTATGTTGTATACTTACAGTTTTGCACAATATATGTTCTTAAAACTACATACACCCTTTCAAAAAAAAAAAAAAAAACATTTAGCAGTTGTTTAGCAGGGTCTGTGTAACGTGTTCTGAAATGGTTTTATTATAATACCGTTATCGCAAGAGGCTGCAATGTATATCACAATATGGATTTTAGGCCATATCGCCCATCCCTAATTGATAGCCTATAGTAGTTGATAATAACATAGGCCTACCTAATGTTGCCTACGGACGGTAACAGTACAGTAGTAACCTTTTACAGTCTATGAGTAGAACAGCTTTCTCAAGCAGTTTGTGATGCATTTTGGAAACAGGAGATGAGCCCCTGGTCTAATGCGCCACCTGGCTTGAGAAACCCGTTCTCAAAGACTTACTTTTATAGTCATTATTTGGGTAGCACACATATTCTGAATGCCTTCGGCAGAATTTAAATGAGCCATTTTAATTAGATTAATCATAGATTAATCGAGATTAAAATTTTTTATCTATGCCCACCTCTAATATATATATATATCTATATATTTTTTTTTTTTCCCATGTAAAAGAGACTAACAATGGAGCTCAACAAAGGGTGCAGTTTTTATTCATATTTTTAATATACTTTTTTATTACTAATATTTTTTTAGTTTGTTATTACTTATAATTATTTTTAATATTTTTTTAAATTTTAAAATAATATTTCAAATATTTTTAAATGTAATTGTAAAGATTCTATTTAAGTATTTCTTATATATTTAAATAAATGTAATATTTTTTTAAATAAATCTATATTTATATAATGCGATATATATAACATTTTACTAGTTTTTTTAATACTAATATTTTACTATTTGCTATTATTATTAATATTTTTATTTTTTTAATCAAATTTATTCATTTTAAAATAATTTTCTATGTGTTAAATGTATTTCTTTATTAATATTTTACTTTGAACAAAAGCACAACTTTGCATAAGAGAGTGTGTATACAGTATGTGTGTGTATTTCACCTCGGGTGAGTGTGGGTGTGTTGTTGATCTCAGCTGCCATGAAGGACGATTCTGTCTGCCGTCGAACAGTGTCATTCCACATCCTCCTGATACGACTCTGATCACACACACACACACACACACACACACACACACACACACACACACACACACACACACACACACACACACACACACACACACACACACACACACAGTTGAGATTTAAGCCACAGGTGAGTAAACTCCTGATACTTCAGACAGTGTAACACCTCACAAACACACGTGTGTATTACCTGTCTTTGTGCAGGTGCGTGTCGTGATTGGCTGCCGCCGTAGTAACGATTGTTGCCTCGGTGGGCGGAGCTCTTGAGGGAACCATGGGAACCGGTGGAGGAGGCGTGGCCACAGCAGGGTGATTGACGCAAGCATTTGCCGTACTCTTTCTGCACCTGTTAAACACACAACACTGTGTGAGAAACCAGGTTAGGAGGCCAAACACAGGCCACACACACACACACACACACACACACACACACACACACACACTTACAATTACAATTACAATTTAAAAAAATTGTAATTGTTTCGAATGCGCATGCGTCGCGTCTGAGCGCGTTGTTGTCTTTGGAGCTCCATCGATTGATTTATAATTCTTGTTTTCTCTTTAAACTCACTTACAACGAACATTTTCTACTTTTCCTCACCTCATAGTTATAACGCGGATTGTTGAGCAGACGCGTCTCAAGCCTTGTGATCCAACGCTGGATACTCTTATAGGTTACGTCCGTGGATCACGGCTGAACGCGTCTTCTCCGCACTCATTTAAGTTACAAACAAACATTTTTCACCTATCGTGCGTCTACTCTACACCCGTACCACTGAAAAGACGGATTATATCCAAGACTTAAGCCATAAATTAGTATTAATATTGATAGCACCACTGGTAGCTTCGTTGCTAACTTACTGTCCATCTGTTAAAATGGCGAATATATCAAATGTAAGTAGTCTACCTTTTGGTGCAGGTGAGGACACATTTGAGCTGCACGCGGTGCAGTCTGAGCTGGAAGCTGTTGAGAAACAGATCCACGACCTTTTAGTAAGAAAAGCCGAGCTGATAGACCGGCGTTTGGCTCTCGAAACATCGCGCGCCGAGGCACACAAATCAGAGATTAATGTTACTAACCAGGTGACTCCGACCTCGTCTACTCCGTGCGTTCCTCAACATCGGTCCCGAACGTCGAGGTCGCGATCAGCCATGGTCTCGTTCACTCCGGCTCCAACATGCCATCACGAAGCCTGGATTTTTCCGCAGCGGAAGTCGCGAGTCAGGTCTAGACCAAGAAAACTCTCTCCGACCCTCCCGGTTTTCGAGATATCCACACAAAACCGCTTCTCCCCTCTTCGCGAAACAGAACGCGATGCTGTGATCATCGGCGATTCCATCGTTCGACACGTACACGTTACGTTAAATAAAAGTAAGGTGCATAGTCACTGCTTTCCTGGTGCTCGTGTTTCCGAAGTCGCTGCTCACGTTCCCGAGATTCTGAACGAGCGCGTCGGAACCGTTGTCCTGCACGCGGGAGGGGCCGACATCAGACTGCGCCAGACGGAAGTTTTGAAGAAAGACTTCAGGAATCTGATCGATACGGTACGCAGCACATCGCCTGATATAACGATTATTGTGTCAGGACCGCTTCCCACGTACCGACTAGGTCATGAAAAGTTTAGTAGATTATTTGCGCTTAATGAATGGTTAATGTCATGGTGCAATGAGCAGAAACTTCTCTTTGTAAATAATTGGAATCTGTTTTGGGAGCGTCCTAGGCTTTACCGTGCTGATGGCTTACACCCAAACAGATTCGGATCGGATCTTCTGTCAGATAACATCTCCAAAATGTTAAATACCTTTTGACTAGTAAACAAAAGTCCAAATCATAGTCTCTGCTGCACCAATTTAACTGATATAAATAGTGTAGAACATTGCATAGAAACTGTGTCTATTCCTCGTTTAGTGAGATCAAATCATAAATCTACTGCAGGATCTAGAAAAAATCTAATTGTTATTAAACCAGAAAATGTTGCTATTGGTAATCAAAAACAATTTTTAAAGCTAGGTCTTCTAAACATTAGATCACTCACACCTAAGGCAGTTATTGTAAATGAAATAGTCACAGATAATAGCTTCGATGTACTTTGCCTTACTGAAACCTGGCTTAAACCAAATGATTATTTTGGTTTAAATGAGTCTACTCCTCCTGCATACTTCTATAAGCATGAGCCCCGTCTGAATGGTCGTGGCGGCGGTGTTGCAACAATCTATAGAGATTTTCTCAATGTTACTCAGAAAACGGGTTATAAGTTTATTTCATTTGAAGTACTTGTACTAAATGTTACGCTCTTAGATGATAGAAAAACATCCCTATTATCTCTAGCCTTGGCTACCGTATATAGACCGCCTGGGCCTTACGCTGATTTCCTAAAAGAGTTTGCAGATTTTCTCTCAGACCTATTAGTTAACTTCGATAAAGCATTAATTGTTGGAGACTTTAATATCCATGTAGATAATCAAAATGATGCGTTAGGGGCTGCGTTTACTGATTTATTAAACTCCTTTGGGGTCAAGCAAAACATTACCGGACCGACTCATCGATTTAATCATACACTCGATTTAATTATATCACATGGAACCGATCCAACCGATATAGATATCATTCCACAAAGTGACGATGTCACTGACCATTACATGGTAACTTGCATATTACGTACTCCTGTAATATATCATGCTGCGCCGCGTTATCGATTAGGCAGAACAATCCTTCCATCCACCATAGATAATTTTTCAAACAGCTTATCGGATCTGTCTCAGCTGCTCAGTGAACCCAAACAAACAGATGAACTTGAGGAATTAACTAGCACTATGAGCACCATTCTCTCTGGATCATTGGATATTGTTGCGCCCATTAGATTAAAAAAGGTCAGAGAGAAAAGTAAAGCACCATGGTACAACAGTACTACGCGTGTTCTAAAGAGAGAAACCCGTAATTTAGAGCGTAAATGGAAACAAACTAATTTAGAGGTCTTTAGAATCGCATGGAAAGACAGTATGTCACGTTATAAAAAGGCCCTAAAAGCGGCCAGGGCTGAGCATCTACGCAAACTAATAGAAAACAACCATAACAATCCTAAGTTCTTATTTAACACCGTGGCGAGACTAACAAATAAACAGATGTCTCCTGAACAAAGTATTCCATTACAGTTTAGTAGTAATGATTTCATGAAGTTCTTCACTGAGAAAATAGAAAACATCAGAACCACAATTGTAAACGTTCAATCCTCAATCGCGCCTTATAATTCAGCCTCAATTATCACGCCGCAAGAACAATTACAGTGCTTTTCAACTATAGAACAAAAAGAGTTAAATAAATTTATCATTTCCTCTAAAACAACAACATGTTTATTAGATCCCATACCAACTAAACTATTGAAAGAAGTGTTACCTGTAGTGGAAGAGCCTCTCCTCAATATTATTAACTCGTCTTTATCTTTAGGTCATGTTCCAAGAACATTTAAATTGGCAGTTATAAAACCTCTCATTAAGAAACCACAATTAGATCCGAATAATCTAGTAAATTATAGACCCATTTCAAATCTACCTTTTATGTCTAAAATACTAGAAAAAGTTGTGTCCGCTCAACTGGGCTCTTTCTTACAAGAAAATGACACCTATGAAAAGTTTCAGTCTGGATTCAGGCCGCATCATAGCACTGAAACTGCGCTCGTTAAAATCACAAATGATTTACTTTTAGCTTCTGACCAAGGCTGTATCTCAATATTAGTTTTACTTGATCTTAGTGCTGCGTTCGATACTATAGATCATACAATACTCTTAGATCGACTACAAAATTATACTGGTGTTCAAGGACAAGCATTAAGCTGGTTTAGATCGTATTTATCTGACCGCTACCATTTTGTTTATTTAAATGGAGAAAAATCTATCATAACTCCAGTAAACTATGGAGTGCCGCAGGGATCTGTGTTAGGCCCTCTATTATTCTCAATATATATGCTGCCACTTGGAAATATTATAAGGAAACATGGAATTAGTTTCCATTGTTATGCTGATGACACTCAAATCTATATTTCATCACGGCCAGATGAAAACGCTAAATTATCCAAATTGACAGAGTGTGTTAAAGATATAAAAGATTGGATGACGCATAATTTTCTTTTATTAAATCCAGACAAGACAGAGGTACTACTTATCGGTTCAAAAAACCACCCACAAAACCTCTCACAATACAACTTTAACATAGTAGGATGTCCTGTTACTTCATCCTCTACAGTAAAAGACCTGGGTGTTATATTAGACTGCAACCTGTCTTTTGAAAATCATATTTCATATGTTACAAGAACAGCCTTTTTCCACCTTAGAAACATTGCTAAGCTACGTAATATGCTATCAGTTTCTGACGCAGAAAAGTTAGTTCATGCATTCATGACCTCGAGACTAGATTACTGTAATGCGTTATTAGCCGGTTGTCCTGCATCCTTAATAAACAAGCTACAGTTAGTCCAAAATGCCGCCGCTAGAGTTCTAACTAGATCAAGAAAATATGATCATATAACACCGATTTTATCATCCCTACATTGGTTACCTATAAAGTCCCGTATTAATTACAAGGTATTGCTACTGACTTATAAAGCCCTAAACGGCTTAGCTCCAGTTTATTTAACGGATCTTCTATCGCCCTATAATCCATCGCGCTCTTTAAGGTCACTAAATTCGAGGCTTTTGGTCATACCTAGGATATCCAGATCCACCAAAGGAGGGAGAGCATTTTCACATTTAGCACCAAAACTCTGGAATAGTCTTCCGGATACTGTTCGTTGCTCAGACTCACTCTCCCAGTTTAAAACTAGATTAAAGACGCATCTCTTCAGCCAGGCATTCATATAATACTTTTAATCCTACAGTTAAATCCGACCTCTAGTTCATAAACGCCAGAGGAGAACTGGCCCCCGACTGAGCCCGGGTTCTCCCAAGGTTTTTTTCTCCATTAGGTCACCTGATGGAGTTTTTCGGTTCCTTGCCACTGTTGCCTTTGGCTTGCTCAGTTGGGGATATTTGGGGATATTTAATTGAATTAATCAATCAACGATACTATTGATCAGCATTACCGAACGTAGACGTTCCACTAGAAACAAACATTGATGTATTGTTCTAATTTATTACTGTGAAGCTGCTTTGATACAACCTGTGTTGTGAAAAGCGCTATATAAATAAACTTGACTTGACTTGACTTGACACACACCTTCTTCTGCAGGGCGCAGTGCAGGAGGAAGATGAACATGCCATGTAGAGCGTTGAAGGAGGTGAAGAGATACGCCATCACTACACTGTTGTCATTGATGAACAAGAGGCCGAAGATCCACGTCAGAGACACCAGTAACAGCAGCGTCACAGAACTGACCGTCCAGCACCTGCACACACACACCCAGATACACACACACACACACACACACACACACACACACACACACACACACAGACACACACACACAGACAGATACAAGCACTTTCATGATTCCGTCCACCCAGAGTTGGTATCAGTAAATAAAAATACCACAAAAACATGGCAACACTTCAGAATAAGGTTTCATTTGTTAACAAACACGTCACAATATTCCTCATTTAAATAATGAATAGGCATAATAAAGGGGCGGGGCCTGGTTGAGTTAGTTAGTAGTAGGGTTGGAAATCGAAAATCCTTGAGGAATCGGATACTTGTTATGAAATTTAATTTAACCACACCTATTTGAATTACTTTTGTTTGATTTGAGACTCGATAATAGAGTTAGAATGATACGATGTAAAATACACTGCACACATACAGTCAAACCAAAAATTATTCAGACACCAGATGGACACTATAGTTCATTTATGTAAGTGAGGAGAGCAAAATAAAGTAAACTGTGACATATTATACACAAAAATTCTTCATACAGTGACTACTAGTAAAATTTATACACATTTGGGACTAAACATTATTCAAACACTTTGAGCTGATCATGTTTTGCTGAAGTGTGTTTTCTTTAATTGCTAATGCTCTTTTTACACACAGACTGAACACAATGAAGCATTGCTTGGTGATTGGTTAAGCTAAACTGGTATTATCTAATAGTGTAGTTAAATTTAACAGCTGACAGATATTCAACATAATTCATGTGTGAGACAGTCTAACAGAAGGACGGACAAAACCAGTCAAACATCAACTGAGTTCTGCTCATATTTTATCACCATTTTCTAAACTATAGCAAATAAACTGTGATAATGTGAGGAATGTTGAAGATTTCAGAATAAATTTTGGTTTGACTGTAAATGCCAGATCCGACAGCAGTGCATTCTGGAACTGTCTCACTGCAAATGTGGTAATGCTTTGTATTTTGGCAAAAAGAAAATCTCCTAGAGAGCCGAGAATAACAAACAAGGGATACAAGCTCGTAGCAACGTGATTTATTTTCATGTTTCCAATAAGCAGAGACACGTGACTGTCACGGCTTGGCAGAAGAAACAGACAGATGACGTTAATTTCCAACGGAGATTTTAATGAAACAAGCGGGTAAACAGAATGTAACGGCGTGTTCACAAGACATGCGCACACACACACACACGCACACACACAATAACCGACAAGGAACTGATAATTGTGACAGTGATTCTCACTTGATGTTGTCGAAGCGGCTGGAGTCCGGTTTCAGTACGGTGGAGTGACGCAGCATCCGGTGCACAGTGATGACCAGCACCACCAGGTTCAGCTAAACACAAGAGGTCAAAGGTCAGACCAGCTATTAAGAGAGCCAAAGTCATTCAGGAGATACTCAATTCAGCAATGTAATACAGTTACGTTGCATTTTTCATCCAATTTTGTTGTAAATAGCCTATAATATAAAATAGCACTATTTCAGCAATATAAAAAATGGTCAGGGCTGCCAACGTTTGAGTTTAGCTTGGAGTGAGAATTATGGAAAAGGGGGGTTTGGATTGGGGGAAAAAACTTTAGTTTAGTAACAACAAGTTTAGTGACAACATGTTACAATGTTTACATGGTATAATAACTGTAGGCTACTGTTTTTATTATTGCTTGACACAAATTTCACGATTTCAATTCTATTCAGTTCTTGTGGTTTTATTCCATTAATTCAATATCAATTCATTTGGATGAATAAAAGGTACAGTAGATACATGTACATTTTTCTCAAGAAAAAAAACAAAAAACTCACCTAATGCTGTAAACATACAGCCCTGTCAGCTGGAATTATTATTAAAGGTTAAAAATAACAACTCAAATAAAATATAATATGGTTTTTATTATAATAACAAAGTTATAGTATTTTAACGATATAATATAGTGCACACATTTAGCAAAATACTCCTCTCTCTGGCAAATCTTTCTAGCTAACTAACGTGCTAAGGTCATCAAACGGTTAATATGTAAAGATAAATGTAACGTAATATTGTTCTCCAGCTGTTTTATTGACCTCTTTCCGCGGTTGAAAAACACTGATTGATATTATGTATGAGGCATATACATACCGTTAAGTTGTACTGTATCTTTCAACATACCTATTGTTCAGTCGTGTTCATTTCAACTAGTAGTAAAGAGTAAGAGATGATCGGTTCACGTACAGCGATCTGTCACGTCACATTTATAAGCGCCAAAACACTATTTATTGTTTGAATTTCGTAATAAAATTGATAGAATCTGAGAGCTGAGAATTTGTTTCATATCAAAATGAACCTGCTCTGTCTTGTGTGTCGGTGTCAGTGTCCTCTTTGCTTCGCGATTGTTCTCTGCGTGAGGAAAGGGATGTGTGGCGTGTGAAAAGTGTCAATTGCGTGAGTCTCACGGTGAATGCCTGAGAGTTGGCAGCCCTGGTGCAGGTTTGTAAGCTCTTTCCATCTGCATAAACCATGCATATATAAAACTAACTATACACGCAAGTTAGCATGAGTAGTGCAGTGGTTCAGCGTTACAAACACAGCCAATGTCTAACAAAAAGTATTTGTAAATGATGCATTTTCTGAGCCAGTGCATTAAAATGAGTCTCACCAGGATAACGAGGGAGGCGGGGCCGATAAACGTCCAGATGAAGTAGTTATCCACCCTCAGCCAGCAGCTACAAACACACAGAAGATGTATTACACACACACACGGATGTCATCAGCACATGCAGAGGGAAACACACTCACGCTTTGGGTCCTCCGTAGCTCCTGTAGTCGATGGCGGTGGAAATGGCCACCACCAGCGTGGGGAAGCCGTACGCCGAGAGGTAGTAGTACTTGCGCCGAGACGTCTCGCTCTCGAACACCTCCACCATCAGCACATACAGCTGAACCGTCTCCATGCAGAGCCAGCAGAACACCGACAGCAGAGAGAAGTGCAGCAGGCCCGCCAGGACCGGGCACACAACCTACACACACACACCTGACGTGTGAGCTGATGAGGTCTGGATTACTTTAGAACAGTCTTGCTTGGTCTGGTTTAGTCTGATAAAGTTCTGTTCAGTCTGATCTCTGAGGTCGGGTTTAGTATGATGAGGTCTGGTTTAGTCTGATGCAGTCCTGTTTGGACTGATGAGGTCGGGTTTAGTCTGATGAGGTCTAGTTTAGTCTGATGCAGTCCTGTTTGGACTGATGAGGTCGGGTTTAGTCTGATGAGGTCTAGTTTAGTCTGATGCAGTCCTGTTTGGACTGATGAGGTCGGGTTTAGTCTGATACAGTCCTGTTTGGACTGATGAGGTCGGGTTTAGTCTGATGAGGTCGGTTTAGTCTGATACAGTCCTGTTTGGACTGATGAGGTCGGGTTTAGTATGATGAGGTCTGGTTTAGTCTGATGCAGTCCTGTTTGGACTGATGAGGTCGGGTTTAGTCTGATGAGGTCTAGTTTAGTCTGATGCAGTCCTGTTTGGACTGATGAGGTCGGGTTTAGTCTGATACAGTCCTGTTTGGACTGATGAGGTCGGGTTTAGTCTGATGAGGTCGGTTTAGTCTGATACAGTCCTGTTTGGACTGATGAGGTCGGGTTTAGTCTGATGAGGTCTGGTTTAGTCTGATACAGTCCTGTTTGGACTGATGAGGTCGGGTTTAGTCTGATGAGGTCGGGTTTAGTCTGACACATTCCTGTTTGGACTGATGAGGTCGGGTTTAGTCTGATGAGGTCGGTTTAGTCTGATACAGTCCTGTTTGGACTGATGAGGTCGGGTTTAGTCTGATGAGGTCTGGTTTAGTCTGATACAGTCCTGTTTGGACTGATGAGGTCGGGTTTAGTCTGATGAGGTCGGTTTAGTCTGATACAGTCCTGTTTGGACTGATGAGGTTGGGTTTAGTCTGATGAGGTCGGCTTTAGTCTGATACAGTCCTGTTTGAAATGATGAGGTCTGGTTTAGTCTGATACAGTCCTGTTTGGTCTGCTGTGATTTGGTTTAGTCTGATACAGTCCTGTTTGGACTGATGAGGTCGGGTTTAGTCTGATGAGGTCGGCTTTAGTCTGATACAGTCCTGTTTGGACTGATGAGGTCGGGTTTAGTCTGATGAGGTCGGGTTTAGTCTGACACATTCCTGTTTGGACTGATGAGGTCGGGTTTAGTCTGATGAGGTCGGTTTAGTCTGATACAGTCCTGTTTGGACTGATGAGGTCGGGTTTAGTCTGATGAGGTCGGTTTAGTCTGATACAGTCCTGTTTGGACTGATGAGGTTGGGTTTAGTCTGATGAGGTCGGCTTTAGTCTGATACAGTCCTGTTTGAAATGATGAGGTCTGGTTTAGTCTGATACAGTCCTGTTTGGTCTGCTGTGATTTGGTTTAGTCTGATACAGTCCTGTTTGGACTGATGAGGTCGGGTTTAGTCTGATGAGGTCGGCTTTAGTCTGATACAGTCCTGTTTGGACTGATGAGGTCGGGTTTAGTATGATGCAGTCCTGTTTGGACTGATGAGGTCGGGTTTAGTCTGATACAGTCCTGTTTGGTCTGATGAGGTCGGGTTTAGTCTGATACAGTCCTGTTTGGTCTGATGAGGTCTGGTTTAGTCTGATACAGTCCTGTTTGGACTGATGAGGTCGGGTTTAGTATGATGAGGTCTGGTTTAGTCTGATACAGTCCTGTTTGAAATGATGAGGTCGGGTTTAGTATGATAAGGTCTGGCTTAGTCTGATACAGCCCTGTTTGGACTGATGAGGTCGGGTTTAGTGTGACGAGGTCTGGTTTAGTCTGATTCAGTCTTCTTTGGACTGATGAGGTCTGGTTTAGTCTGATTCAGTCTTCTTTGGACTGATGAGGTCTGGTTTAGTCTGATATGGTCCTGTTTGGACTGATGAGGTCGGGTTTAGTCTGATACAGTCCTGTTTGGACTGATGAGGTCGGGTTTAGTCTGATATGGTCCTGTTTGGACTGATGAGGTCGGGTTTAGTCTGATACAGTCCTGTTTGGATTGATGAGGTCGGGTTTAGTCTGATTCAGTCTTCTTTGGACTGATGAGGTCTGGTTTAGTCTGATTCAGTCTTCTTTGGACTGATGAGGTCGGGTTTAGTCTGATACAGTCCTGTTTGGATTGATGAGGTCGGGTTTAGTCTGATTCAGTCTTCTTTGGACTGATGAGGTCTGGTTTAGTCTAATCTGGTCTGATATGGTCTGATTTTGTCTAATATGGTCTGGTTTGCTCTGAGGTGTTCTGGTTTAGCCTATACAGTTTGATTTGATTTGGTCTGATTTTGTCTAATTTCCCACTAAGCAAAAACTCACAGACAGTTTGTGTTTGTCCAAAAATCATGAACATAAAAGACACATTAGTAAATCACACATCTTTGGATGATGAGAGAAACCAGATCTGAAGGAAAGACTTTCCGGCTCAGACACTTGTGCTGCCCTTAATCACAGACATACAATACAGATACTTTGACTATTTCTGTCAGATGTCTACAGAAGATCTTAGTGAGAATTAACAGAGGTTTAGATGTTGATATTTGTTTCATTTGAAGTCACCATTGTGGTGATCAGTGTTTGCTTTAGTTGGGCACTGTCTGTGAGTTGCTTTGCTTTTTATAAAAGGAAATTACACTGAAATAAACATGAGTTTTAATTTAATGCATCCTGAGAGTGTTTATTTGGTCCAGAAACAGTATAAATTATATCTAAATGAGACCATAAATGATGTTGAAAATATATCCACAATGGCCACATTTGAACTAGTTTTTAACCTTGTGCGGAGGTTCCATGAACGTCTATATCGGATGTGCAGAACATGTCAAAAAAAGACGTCATAACTTTCATTCTGGCTCCTCAGTGGACGTCTTTTCAACGTACGCTTTTGTGACAAAGACGTTGAAAAGACGTCCTTTTGGACATCATTTTGCTTAGTGGGTTGGTCTGAAATGGTCCGATTTTGTCTAATGTGGTCTGATTTAGTCTGATTCAGTCTTGTTTGGACTGATGAGGTTGTGTTTAGTCTGAGGTCTGGTTTAGTCTGATACAGTCCTGTTTGGACTGAGGTCTGGTTTAGTACGATGAGGTCTAGTTTAGTCTGATACAGTTCTGTTCAGTCTGATTATGTTTTTCTTTAGTCTGGTGAGGTCTGGTTTAGTCTGATACAGTCTTGTTTGGACTGATGAGTTCGGGTTTAGTCTGATGAGGTCTGGTTTAGTCTGATACAGTCTTCTTTGGACTGATGAGGTCGGGTTTAGTCTGATACAGTCCTGTTTGGTCTGCTGTGATTTGGTTTAGTCTGATACAGTCTTGTTTGGACTGATGAGGTCTGATTTAGACTGTACTGATTTAGTCTAATGGTCCAATTTTGTCTAATGTG
>NC_138223.1:57549604-57557104 GCF_964197995.2 Scardinius erythrophthalmus | reverse complement strand
TGTCACCTGACCTCTGACCTCTGACTGACCTTCTGAGCGACCTGGCTGACCCAGGGTGATGTGCAGTTGCTGAGGTCGGGACCTCTGGGGCTCCACATCACTTCATCAGACATACACTGATACGAGGCGATTCCTGGGACACGGATAGAGAGAGAACAACAAAACACGATAAAGCTGAGTTTTAAACCTCAGAAGAGCCGCCCAGACCTGAAACACACATCAGTGGAAAACTTTGATCATTTCCCGGGTTCAAGGGTTCATTCAGAGGGCAGAAGTCAACAAACGGATACACACTTATTTGTTTCAACAGCAAGATTAAAATGCTTAAGTTTGTATGAGGGAAAAGATTTTAATCACTTTTATTGTCATCATCTTATCATTTTAATGGTCCTGCTGTGTGTCAGATTGATTTTTATAAGTTTAGCAGTCCCTCAATTAACATGAGCTCATGAAAACTGCATGCATAATAATCATAATACAATTTAAAAAACAGCATTTAGTTTTAAATGAGGTTCATCACATCGCTCTGCATGAGAGCGTGGCTTTAAAGCTAATATTAGCATATGACCTTCAAGTCCCTTGATGTAATCCGTATGATCTACATCAAGTCAAAACACTACTAGCCTCTAATAATAATGCGAATCATGGTTTAAAATATGCTCTTCAGTCTTCAGATTAAAAAAAGTAATAATAATCTTTTGACCAAAATATTTTCCTTTTTTTTTTTTTTTTTATTGAAATGGTATGAAACTTGGTAAAGGTTTAGACACTTGCTGTGTGTGAACACAGCTTGAAAAGGTTAAATGGTCCTGAATTAAATATTCACACTTGTGCTGCTCGCGGTCAAGATTGAGCGCATTGGAAATGAATGAGACGAATGTCCTCTAGTGGAAGCGTTTGGTACTGCAGCCAAACAACATCTCACTGAAAGCTCATTTATTGAGATATCAACCTCAAATTTTTAAACTTGTTTAGAATTATGGCTTTGATTTTCTTGCCGTTTTAGAGTAAAACATGTTTTTGAAAATATATATTTCATATAACAATTTAAAATAGTATTTTTTTGTAAATTTCTGCAACTTTTTTCACTTCAGCAATAATTTGCCAAGTGTCGTCTTTGAAAAGAGATCAAACTTCAGTCTGTTGCTTTAAAGCATTAAAGATTTACCACAGTTTAAATAGGAAATGCAATTTTCAGGTCTATGCTCCAAAAATGAATAAATGGATTATAAATACAGTGTAAATATAATTTAGTACATTCAAATCATAGAAATACAAAATATTCAATAAAATACATTATCGAACTAAAATATAGTACATTCCTTTAATTGAAATAAAAATAAATAAATAATCTGTCATTTTTGACCGACACGCGAAGAGCACCAGAGGGTTAAGACTGCTTTTGTGTTATGAGGATACTCGACAAAACGGACATTTTGGCATAATTGTGTGTGTTACTGTTCGTTCAAGTGCGATACTGGCGCGCGTTTTTCTGTTTCACATAAACAGGACATTCACAAGGAGCGCGATCTCTTTTGTCATGTCGCGCTTGAATGGTGTAAAAGCATTTGCATAAAGAAGAGCGTGATCATAATGTAAAGCTAGCCAAAGAATGAGATAAAAGAGAAAAAACGGATGCTCTGTCAATTGCGTTAAATGGGTGGTTGATTATGATTTCCCTTTTCTAACTTTAGTTACTGTGTAATGTTGATGTTTGAGCATTAACAACACCTGCAAAGTTACAACGCTCAAAGTTCAAAGCAAAGAGAAATATTTTCTTTTACAGAAATTGCCTTTTAAGGACTACAACAAACGGCTGGTAGGGACTACAATGAGCGTCTTCACGGGTTAGTGACATTAATCCTAAAATTTACATAAACCCCGGGAACACGCAACAAAGTCCATGTTGAGAAGAGGTAATCGGAGCTGCTAATACACACACACACACACACAAGCTCTTGAAGCTCCACCCTCTGTGCCGGGAGCAGCAGCTCATTTGCATTTAAAGGGACACACACAAAACAATGCGTTTTTGCTCATCCTCAAAATGTGACAATTTGAACATGCTATACAAAAATATCTGTAGGGTATTTTGAGCTAAAACTTCCAGAAACTTATTTTACATCTTGTAAAAAGGGGCATCATACCACCCCTTTAAATATGTTTAACGTGTTAAACTGTAAAAATGTATCGGAACGTTGACAGCCCTAATTGTAACACAAGCATGTACTGACCGAGGGATCCTTTGGGACAGGGTCTCTCCACCGTCTCCCCTCGGTGGGTCGGGGGCCACTGGACCCCGCGGGTCACGCGACTCTCACACACGGGTGTGCGCGGCCCCTGCGGGCGGCGGGGGGGCCTGACGGTCACCGGGACCGTGGCTGTGATGGGACGCCCTGCCGGAGCCCTGTTGATGGCTCCCACCGGGTGAAAGGTCACGGTCGGGGTGGAGGTGGAGCTGAAGCCCAGAGACACCGTGGTGGAGAGCGAGTTCAGTGGAGTGGTGGAGAGAAGAGGGGTCGAGAGAGGATCTGAGAGAGGAGTAAAACACCAGTGCAGTGAGGTTACACAGAAGAGTAAAGCAGGGTGAACACTGTGCGATTTATAATAGTCCTTAAGATTGTTGCTTGTCAGACTGTACGAACATGATCATCGCTGTAAGTCATGTCACACTGTAAGATCTCAGTTATCAATGTCACACTGTAAGATCTCAGTTGTCATTAATGTCACACTGTAAGATCTCAGTTGTTATTAATGTCACACTGTAAGATCTCAGTTGTCATTAATGTCACACTGTAAGATCTCAGTTGTCGTAAGATCTCAGTTGTCATTAATGTCACACTGTAAGATCTCAGTTATCAATGTCTCACTGTAAGACCTCAGTTGCCATTAATGTCAAACTGTAAGATCTCAGTTGTCATTAATGTCACACTGTAAGATTTCAGTTGTCATTAATGTCACACTGTAAGATCTCAGTTATCAATGTCTCACTGTAAGATCTCAGTTGTCACTAATGTCTCACTGTAAGATCTCAGTTGTCATTAATGTCACACTGTAAGATCTAAGTTGTCATTAATTTCACACAGTAAGATCTCAGTTGTCATTAATGTCACACTGTAAGATTTCAGTTGTCATTAATGTCACACTGTAAGATCTCAGTTATCAATGTCTCACTGTAAGATCTCAGTTGTCACTAATGTCTCACTGTAAGATCTCAGTTGTCATTAATGTCACACTGTAAGATCTAAGTTGTCATTAATTTCACACAGTAAGATCTCAGTTGTCATTAATGTCACACTGTAAGATCTCAGTTGTCATTAATGTCACACTGTAAGATCTCAGTTGTCATTAATGTCACACTGTAAGATCTCAGTTATCAATGTCACACTGTAAGATCTCAGTTGTCATTAATGTCACTGTAAGATCTCAGTTGTCATTAATGTCACACTGTAAGATCTCAGTTGTCATTAATGTCACACTGTAAGATCTCAGTTGTCGTAAGATCTCAGTTGTCATTAATGTCACACTGTAAGATCTCAGTTGTCGTAAGATCTAAGTTGTCATTAATGTCTCACTGTAAGATCTCAGTTATCAATGTCTCACTGTAAGACCTCAGTTGCCATTAATGTCAAACTGTAAGATCTCAGTTGTCATTAATGTCACACTGTAAGATCTCAGTTGTCATTAATGTCACACTGTAAGATCTCAGTTATCAATGTCTCACTGTAAGATCTCAGTTGTCACTAATGTCTCACTGTAAGATCTCAGTTGTCATTAATGTCACACTGTAAGATCTAAGTTGTCATTAATTTCACACTGTAAGATCTCAGTTGTCATTAATGTCTCACTGTAAGATCTCAGTTGTCATTAATGTCACACAGTAAGATCTCAGATGTCATTAATGTCACACTGTAAGATCTCAGTTGTCATTAATGTCTCAGTTGTCATTAATGTCTCACTGTAAGATCTCAGTTTCCATTAATGTCACACTGTAAGATCTCAGTTGTCATTAATGTCACACTGTAAGATCTCAGTTTCCATTAATGTCACACTGTAAGATCTCAGTTGTCATTAATGTCTCACTGTAAGATCTCAGTTATCAATGTCACACTGTAAGATCTCAGTTATCAATGTCACACTGTAAGATCTCAGTTGTCATTAATGTCACACTGTAAGATCTCAGTTGTCATTAATGTCACACTGTAAGATCTCAGTTGTCATTAATGTCTCACTGTAAGATCTCAGTTGTCATTAATGTCTCACTGTAAGATCTCAGTTGTCATTAATGTCACACCGTAAGATCTCAGTTGTCATTAATGTCACACTGTAAGATCTCAGTTGTCATTAATGTCACACTGTAAGATCTCAGTTGTTATTAATGTCACACTGTAAGATCTCAGTTGTCATTAATGTCTCACTGTAAGATCTCAGTTGTTATTAATGTCTCACTGTAAGATCTCAGTTGTCATTAATGTCTCACTGTAAGATCTCAGTTGTCATTAATGTCACACTGTAAGATCTGTTATTAATGTCACACTGTAAGATCTCAATTGTCATTAATGTCACACTGTAAGATCTCAGTCATTAATGTCACACTGTATGATCTCAGTTGTTATTAATGTCTCACTGTAAGATCTCAGTTGTCATTAATGTCAGACTGTACGGCAGTCAAGACATGTTAAAAACGGACACACGCAAGAAAACTTGTCTGGAGTTGTACATCATCAATCAATGACACGTTCGGTGACTGTGAGCTGTGTTACACGTGGGACAGAAATGGTGGCTACAAAGAAAACGCTAACTTTAATTTTGGTCACGGCTAGTCTTGAAAAATGAAGACAATTTAACGGTCGTCGTAGGAAAAGTCACACTGCAGGACTGAGAGTCAAATCTTCTGACACTGCCTACTTACACTAACGTTAATTTTGGTCATGGCTAGTTGAAAGAATTCTAGGATGGCGGTCTCAGCATGAAGGATATGACAGAAGGGGTTCTTTGTTCTCTAAGAAGGTATTGGCAACATCTTTTCCTCATTATGTGGACCTCTAGGTTAGGATGGGGAATGGTCTCCTATTCCCCCCATTATAACACAGTATAGGGTCCTCTTGGCTGCAGATGTACTTGTGGTAAGCTAGCCGGAAACTGACCATATATGGACTTGTTAGTCAATGTATTGTATTCCTTTATGATGGAAGGTATGTACTCTTATTGGTTACCTCTGTGTAACTCCCCTCATATTCTTACTATATATATTCAGACAAAGTGGCAATAAAGTTGAGAAAAATTTCTCCCTCAGCGCTGGGTCATTGTTCATTCAACTGCTAAATGTGAGGACTGAAATGAGGCACAAAGGGACAGGAAATCTTACACTAGTCTTGAAAAACGAAGATAATTTGACAGTCGTCGTATGAGAATCAGACTGCAGGACTGTGAGTCAAATCTTCTGACAGTGCCAAAATTTTTTCTGAGGTAAAATTTGATTGCAGCGGTCATTAATAGGTCGTCTGTGAACATTAGTTTGAACTAACGATCAAAGACTTCAGATTTTAGCCTAGGATCAGAGGATTCTTTTAGGGTTTGTAAAATTTGTCTCAGATAGCCAAATCGCGGCCAAAATCGTACAGTGTGCACCCAGCTTAAGTATCGTTAAAGATTGTGAGGCGTTACAGGAATATTAGGCTGCTGTCACTTTAAGAGATGCACAGATCCAATACACTGTTACACATTAAAACAGAGAAAACATAGTCGTCTCGTGTTTGAAATGCTCACAAAGAAATCGATAAGAGGAATCGAAATTTAAATTTTATAACAAGTATCCGATTCCTGACCTTAAGTATTTTCAATTCCCAACCCTACATATCGCATTATATTTTGCAGTATATTCCCATATAATTTTGTTCCGTAAGGGTATGGTTTGAGATTGTGAGGCTTTACCTGTGGTGGGCTGCGGCGGGCTGAACTCCAGCGGGTAGCGAAGGACGATGTAGTTGTTCCAGACGTACAGCTGGTTGTCTCTGGGGTTGTAGCTGATGGACGAAATGTGCTGGTATGGGTTTGGGAACGGAATTCTCACCGGCTCCTCGCGGTTTCGCCGCGTGTCGTAGGCGTACAGGATCAGGTCTCCGCCCACCTCACTGTCATCGTCCTGGTACACGGATCGAACCGCGTACAAGATGCCACACGCCACGAACGCGTCAGATGCCATGCGCTTCTCAAAGCTTGTCTGCCACGTCCCCTCGAAACGCAGCGTGTACGGGTTCACCTGAGACACGAGCCAATCAGATTATGAAAAGAACTAGAATGTACATTTCCTGAAGAAAATGTAAGTGGTGCTTGCAGTGGCAAAACTCAGCACTCAGTTGCTAGGGTGTTCTGAGTGGTTGCTAGGGTGATACTTGGCAGTTTGTAGTTGTCACAGATGGTTACTATGGAGTTTTTATAGACTTCTTAACATGTTATTTAACACTTAAGTTAGTCGTTATTAGCATGTAGCTATTCACTGCTAGCATGAGTAGCATGTTGGAAGTCCTGTTTGCTAGCATGAGTCAAAAGAGCCAACCCACATCTCTGTACGATGTTCTGATGCAGAGATATAGTTCTTGCTAAACGGTTGCTAGGGTACTCTGTTTGGTTGCTAGGGAGTGGCTTGGCAGCTGCCAATGATGTTACTTCAAAGGCTGCTTGTCAGTGTGAATGATATAAACCAACCTCAATGCCTCTATGACATTCAGATTTGAAGATATCCCACTTTGGGTTGCTAGGGTGCTCTATATGGTTGTTAGGGCATGGCTAGACAGTTAGCAGGGTTAAACCAATAGACTGGATGTCTGCCTAAATCAAAAGAGCCAAACTTTGGCTGCTTGATAAGATGAGTCAAATGAGTGAGAGAGAGAGTGAGAGCGAGAGAGAAAGGGTTCTCAGGCCCTGCACGTATGAAAACGGCATTTGAATTCATGAAAATTTCGCAATGTTAAGTCTATGGGACTTTTTCACTCGCTTTTTCATCCGCTGTGTGAGCATCGTACAACCGATCGCTTAGAAAAGTCATAGCACACCTCTCCTCAATAATCCGCACGATTTGATGCCTCATTCATGGGTCTATGATAAAGGGTGCGGGAGGAGTAGCGTGCCAAACTTTTGTCCAGAATAATATTAAGTATGACGAATAACAATAGTGATGCCTTGCCTTTGGCAAGCACCACTAATAACCAGAACAATCAGAACAATACAGAGAAGACATAAACAGGAAGTTCACCTGGCTAACAACCAGGCGTCCGCTGTTGGCCTCAGTGGCGTATATGACCCAGAGCCCGTGTTCGTCCACGGCGAGGTCGATGTCGGATTTCCCGCCCCAGCGGTACGGCGACGTGTCGTGATAGTTAGCGGTTGCGATAATGGCTTCGCCGCTCTTGATGCGAGTTCGCAGGTCGTATTTCACAATGTTGCGTGTGCGTTCTTTATTGTAGAATACAGCGCCGTCATACACAACGAAACCGGTGC
>NC_138223.1:57539604-57544604 GCF_964197995.2 Scardinius erythrophthalmus | reverse complement strand
CGCATAAATATCCCTTAATTTCCCTTTATGCAATCCCTTAAATTCATTCATTAAATTATATTTAAATGACATAACAAAGTTTGTTTGGGAGGAGCACATTCAGATAATCAAATCAGCACGTGATGAGTTAATCAACTCATTGAGTGCGATAGGATGGAGTTGGCCATTTGGCTTAGAACTAGGCTATTAATGTTGCTGCCTTCATGAAGTGCTGAAATGTCAATGTATCATCATGACATGGCCTGTCAGGAAAAGAAGACCCAAAAGCTGGGAATTTGTAGCAAATCAAACTTAATTTTTATGGGGTTGCCTGTCTGAGTGTGCGACTCCCGGCCTAATGGTGTCCCTGACCGGCATTAGCCTAAATAATTTGCAACATTAAGCATTTAAGTTAACTGAAATAAAGCTGAAATTAGGCTAAATAAAATGGGCCTATAATATTAGTTGAAAAAATTAACGAAAATTAGAAATGTTGCCTTGCAATAGACTGAAATAAGTTTTAATTATGAACTGGAAAGAAATAAAAACTCAAACTAAACTTAAATAGCCTATTGCTAAATTATGTATAGGCTAGGCCTAAATAATTTAATATAGCCTAAATCAAACCTAAATAGCAACATTTTTTTTTTTTAAATGACAAAAGCACATAACGAAATTGCTTAAAATTAAACTAAAATTACCACAAAAAAATTTGATAAAACTAAATTAAAAATGAAAATAACTGCAGGTCTCCGCAGTCACAGCCTAAATGAAAACTATGAAAGCTGGTCACGGCCCGGTAAAAAAATAAAAATTGAAAAATAAAATAATAAAAATAAATTAAAGAAATGATTCCCTCTGATCTTCTGTTTCGTTAATAAAGTTTGATTTCCTACAAATTCCCGCTTTTGTTTCTTCTTTTCCTGTCATAAAGATACTGTACTGACATTTCAGCACTTCGTGAAGACAGCGACATTAATAGCTATAATAAAGCGCTCAGTGTGAATTGCACGTAGAAAAGGAAGTTCAGTTGAATTGGAGAACTTGTATGCTAAAATTTACACTTACAGCTCTGATGTGAAAACCTGTCAAATAAAAATATGAAATCGGATGTTGAGATTTGCACTCACAGTCACAACAAACCTGCATTTCTGAATTTGTAATTATTATAAGACGTGAACTGCTAATTCCAAAAACTTGCCGTAGAGTCCTCAAACTCAGTACAGGAGGTGCCGTGTAGATGAGCTCATAAATCTGTTAACAGCCTAGTTCTAAGCCAAATGGCTAACTACATCCTATCGCACTCAATGAGTTGATTAACTCATCCCGTGCTGATTTGATTATCTGAACGTGCTCCTCCCAAACTTTATGTAATTTAAATATAATTTAATGAATGAATTTAAGGGATTGCATAAAGGGAAATTAAGGGATATTTATGCGCAAATTAGCTGGGCATTTATGCGATCCCTAATCACAGTTAGACATCTGAAATGATTTGACTCTATAGACATTTTTTTATGGTCTCTGATAACGGGAGGGGTATCTTTTTATTTTATTTATTTATTTTTATTTTTTCTTGAACAAAATTAATTTACATTTACACTTTACACTCAAAGTCATTTACAGTGTGTTTACACGGCAAAACAAATCCTCTCCTTGCCATTTTCGCGCTCTTCCAAACGGGATTGTCCTCTCCGACCTGCCGTAGAGTCCTCAAACTCAGTAGAGGAGGGGCCATGTAGATGAGCTCATAAATCTGCATTTTGAGTGGCGTGTGGCGTCAATTTAACATCTATCGGCGAGTGGCGTTATTTTAACGCGTGGCGGCGTGTGACGTTAAATTATCGCCTGGCGGCGTTATGAAGACGGCGTTTTAATATTGATACAGCGGTCAAAAGCACGCGAATTCTGAACTATTTGGCTTTCGATACGCAGTGTGCCTCCTTGGTGGGAGCTTGACGGGGTTACAATGCTGAGTTGTAGCCTCTCTTTGGCTGTCGTTCAGACTGTCAGTCCAAATCCGTGCATATCCGATTGAATCCGTGCATTTTGTGCATATTCGATTGAAATTCGATCGGAATTAGCTAATGTGAACAGCAAAAAGATCACATGAAATCTTGCAAACCGTTTCAAGCTACATCCTTATGTGGTTTGAAGTCCTATTCAAATTGCATGTCTGGAAATCCATTTCAGTCTGATCGGATATCGCGTGGTTTATGTGACTTTCTCACGCCACGTAAAACGTAAACGTCAGACGTTGTTATAGGAAACTGCCGAAACAATGCTGTGTTGTTGCAAAGTGCCGGACGAACAGATTTTAAATTTGTGTGAGAGCTGACTGTCAATCACAATTCGTGCACACGCCAGAGATCCCCCCTCACGTTACAATACCACATGCACACGCCTGAAGTTTGCAGGTGTGTTGGATTGTACGAAGCGTGATATATTCCTTGGGTATTGCTATCTATGGGTAGTTTAGGCAGGGCAGCCTACCTCCGAGTCCATGGTGTTGATCGATGCTGAAGAGACGGACGCGTTCACAGAAAATCTGGTGCACACGCACTGACGAGCACAAACTCAATGGGAGGGTGCTCGCTGGTAGTGGGGGAGGGGCGTGAGAGTTGTAAACATTTTGGCTAAGTCCCCTCAATCCACCAGACTTGCCGACTGCAGCTTTAAATAAAGGAGAACTCCGGTCAATTTTAACATTGAGCTAATTTTTTTGTAAATTTGGAGTGTTGTCAGTTCAGAGAACAACAACAAAAATCGGTGTTGCCTACAATTTAAAAAATTTGCTAAATTTGCACCCTGTTGACTTAAATGGGGCAAGTTTTAAACCTGCTTTTAGCCTCTTAACATCCTTGATGTGTCATTTCAAGTGCACAGCCAATGTGAGTGATTTCTTCAGAGTGAACACGGTGAATCTGACTGCAGTAGATGTGCAAGATATGAATAAAAATTAAGTTAATTCAGCCAGCGCAAATACCTGTATTTATTTATTTATTACCTGTACAAATTTTAAAAAGAGGATAACACGCTGTTGGCAACACCGATTTTTGTCGTTGTTCTCTGTACTGACAGCACTCCAAATTTACAAAAAAATGAGCTCAATGTTAAAATTGACCGGAGTTCTCCTTTAAATAAGACAACATCTCTATTGCAAACCCCTCCATGTTCCGGTTGTTGTTGTATTTGGCGTATTCCTACCAATGCAATGTCGTTGCCATAGAAACCAATGCAGATATTCCAGAAAATGACAAACAAATTGGATCTGACCAGTTGCGATACACAGTGTGGACATCAACCATTTTAGATCAGATTCCAATCGGATTCACAAATCATCGGATGTGGACTGACAGTGTGAAGGCAGTCTTTGAGCCTCCTCGAAGGCAGTAGTTAGGCCTCCTCTTGTCTGAGAGACTCAGCATATTAAGGCCCCGAATTGGACAGTAGAGCTGAGCTGTAGGCTGAGCTCTCCGAGCCTCCTCTGGCGCATCTAGTTCGGGAGTACTTTTACCATTCGCTCCCCTGAGCTCCATCTGACATTTCAGTGTCAGGTTGCTAGGCCTTCTTTAGGCCTCCCTGACAGACGTTGGATGTATCTAGGCCTCCTTCCTTTCAGTTTTAAACTAAAACAAGCCAAGACGGTAAAATATTCAGTCTAAAATATTGAAATATTTACTGAAAATATAATTTAATTATTATATTTCAGTTAACATTCATTCTATTTCAATTAACCTAACGTTTTTATATAGTTTTAGTTTTGGCTTTAGTTAATTATAATAACGCTGGTTGTGCAAAACAACTCAAAGCATGTGAACGACCACAGCACAGTTCACTTTCAATACGTTTTTTTGAGAATTTCAATGAGAATTTCCTGAGAGTAAATCACATGATGATGTTTATTGTGTTTGCGTTTGGCTGTCGGTGTGAATAGGCCTTTACATGCCAGAGAAAGTCCAACACAAACACACAGTTTCTTCCAGAGGTTCAACAAAGTGGCACAAACAGCCTGGTCCTTTTAGACAGACAAAACACACACACACACACTCAAACACACTCTCTCTCACACACACACACACACACACACACTCTCACACACACACGATCCTGTATATAATCCTGTATAAAAGGAGAAATGAAAGCATCAGTGTGCATCGCTCAGCAAACCCGCTGTTCAAGTGGAACCTAAAAAATTACGCCTGTAATTTCGCATCAAACATTTCATCACAGTTTTCCTTTGAGCCATCTCACGCCACACTGCAAAAAGAAGAAGGGAATCAATGAATGAGCGAGTGAATGAGTGTGTCCGTCAGCTCTGCTCTGCAAGAACAAACGGAGAGTGTGTTTCCAGCGCCGCCCTGCAGGAGGAGACAGAAAACACACCCTGATCCCCACAGCACTACACCCAGCGGAGGAGTGGAGAGAGGGAGCGACTGAGGAGGAAGAGCGCAAACACAGGGAGGGAAGAGAGGGATGAGGACAGCAGAGGAGAGGAGAGAGATGAGAAGCCTGGTTTATACTGAAGGTGTTCGCATCATAAGCATGTTTCCATTGTGATACATTTCAAAGGTAAAAGACTGAATCTGAGCTGAGATGTGTTGGTTGACGACAGGGTGATGAGGACTTCATCAGCCTGAGGGGGTTTATTCTGGGATAACAACCGGCTGGATGTACATTATCCCGCTTATTACGCGACTACTTGCCACATCTGTTCTTAGTTAAAATATTTTATTAGATCTTTAAAAGCAAAGCTTCCGCGGACAGAACAGTTGCAGCGTGGAAAGTTCAAACTAAACAGACATTTGAGAGATATGGTTTACTGTAGGGCTGGGCAAAAAAATCTATTTTTCGATTAATCATTTTTTAAAATGTGGTCAATTCAAAATCGATTCTCAAACGCCACTAATCGATTTTTTTTTTTCCATATTTATCTATTACCCAAAAGCCAGTATTAGTTTTCCTCCACTGTTCATAGGCTTGCAAACTCCATTTTATAGCTGATGCTGTGAGATTTTATC
>NC_138223.1:57522104-57532104 GCF_964197995.2 Scardinius erythrophthalmus | reverse complement strand
GATGCAGAGCTTACCTTGTTATGTGTTGTGTGTAACTCATTACAAGTAACTTGAGTTACGTAATCAGATTACTTTTTCAAGTAGTGAAGTAACACATTACTTTTTCGATTTACAACAAAATATCTAAGTTACTTTTTCACATTTATTGACTGACAGCTCTCCTGTCCTCATGTTGAGAGAAATAAAGTGAGGAGGTGTGTGTGTGTGTGTGTGTGTGTGTGTGTGTGTGTGTGTGTGTGTGTGTGTGTGTGTGTGTGTGTTTGTGTGTGTGTAAACATGATGGTTATTTTAGTTCTAGACTAAATGTGAACGCGCATTTACTCATCTAACTTACACGAAAACATTCAGTATTCTACGCAAAACTTTTAGAATTAACTATATTTAAAATACACAAATATACTTTATGTATTTAATCTCACTTTATTGCCCAATGTCTTTGCTGCTGACCTTCAATGATCTAATTCAACCATACTAATAAGCAAAAATGACTTTAGATTAGATTTATAAATAAGAGTGCTGAACTTCCTTCTCCTGAATCCTATTGTTCTTTAATCCAGAATAACAGCAGCTGAAAAGTTTGTTTGAGCGGCGCCCTCTACTGTACAGGAGTGAATCTGCATTTCCTTCAGTCTGAGGATTATTCATTTCACTTTAGCTGTGAAAGGGTCTAAACATTTACCAAAATTATAACTTTTATTATTGAAAAACAAACAAGCAAGCTCAGCCCAAGTGAGAAAAAAGTAACGCAAAAGTAATGTAACACATTACTTTTCATAAAACGCAATTAGTTATTTTTTGGGGGGTGAGTATCGCAATAAGTCACTTTCCCCAACACTGCAGACACGATACACACTCACATCGCACGGGCCGAACCGGGCCTCTCCACAGAACTAGCTTACCTTGTTCAGAGGGAGCAATGTTGCTAAGCAACACAGGGCACATCCACAGTAACCACGGTGACAGCGCCATTATAACGACAGAGGAACGGACAAGGTGAAAGCGGCGGGACAGTCTCCTTGTAGAGTCAGATGAACCTGGAGAGAGAGAGGCAGTTAACAGAGAGACAGTGTGTGTGTGTGTGTGTGTGTGTGTGTGTGTGTGTGTGTGTGTGTGTGTGTGTGTGTGTGTGTGTGTGTGTGGAGTTCAGAGGACTGAGTCGATTCATTCCAGGGATACACAGAGAAGATGAACATGAATGAGATGAGAGTAAAACTCAGAACTCCTGCCACATCGCTGGATCACTGTTTTAGGTTACAGCCGAACACGCAAATACTTGATTTAGGGGTGGGTGATTATGATTTCACTTTTCTAACTTTAGTTAGTGTGTAATGTTGCTGTTTGAGCATAAACAACACCTGCAAAGTTACAACGCTCAAAGTTCAAAGCAAAGGGAGAAATCTTTTTTTAAGGACTACAACAAACGGCTGGTAGGGACTACACCACATCCCTCCCGGGTTAGTGACATCACCAACCCCAATATTTACATAAACCCCGCCCCCAGGAACACGATTTATAGATTATCAAGACAGAATATGCTAATCAATGACTAAAAGATAACTACACATAAGCTTCATAAATTCACCAACTAACCATTCAGAAATGTTGTCTACATGTTGTCACTTCTTGAGTCTCTCCATCTTTCTGACTCCAGTTTGTACATAAAAGGCTAAACGTGTGTGTGTCGTCAGCTCTGAATTATCTGTGGAGCATTTTCAGCTTAAACTTCACACACACACACACACACACACACTCTGGGGACATCAGAGACTTATTTTACATCTTGTGTAAAGGGCATTATACCACCCCTTTAATACTAAAACTCCAGTGACTTTTCTGTTTCTGATCTAAGCCGTCGCCGCTCATCATAATCTCTTATTTTCACTTCATTCACACACTGATCAACAAACACTGAGGATAATGAGTTGTAACTGCACACTCTAAAAAATCTTGGGTTATTTTTTTGGGGTTATTTTTTCCGTATTTGGGTAGTTTTTGTGTTACTCAGATCCAGGGTCAGATGTAACAACCCAGTGTTTGGGTAGTTTTTACACGTCTTTTTACACTGATTGTTTATGGACAGTTTGTGGAGCCTGTCGCCGCATATTTCTTCTATGAGTGAAACGCAGGGCGGTGTGTGAAGTCAGAAGTTCCCCCGCTGAACATGGTCAATTACACTTGAATTACTTCTAAATGTTTACATTTTTACTTCTAATATTTGTTAAATGCGCTTAAATGTTGGCAATATATATAAAAATATATATATTAAAAATTATATAAAATATACTATACTGAATTGAAAATATACACACTGAAACACGATTGAAAATAAAGGAATTATCATGCAAGCCAGTCAATGTATCGAGTATTTTTTTTTAAAGATTAGAGGATTTAAATGAATCCGTAGACATGAATTAATGTATAAAGTAAAAAGAAAAGAAAAGGAAAAAAAAAATTGTACTATAGAAAAAATTAATCAACTATGTTCAATAAACAACCCAATTTGCTGGGTAAAATTAACCCAACATTTGTCCTGTCCTATATTTACCCAGCCCCCGGGTTGAAAACAACCCAAAAACCCAGTGTTTTTAGAGTGCTGTGAGGAAGGTCAGGGCTTATTATGATGGCTGTGTTTATCGACGCATCTATTGATCATCAGGCTCCAAAACTGTCATAGCAGTAGGTGTTTTCTGCAGAGATGATCATAACATCAGAGGGAACACCAGTTGAGCGAGCGGCTCAATATTACGTTCACGTCACGCCACAGGCTGATCACGCCAGAGGCCTGAACGCAGACCTGCAGCCTCAGGAACAAGAAAACACCTTCACACTGTCATATACAGCTCATTCCTCATTTAAACAAGACCTTTAGAGGACAATGCAAAAAAAAAAAAATCATAAAAAAAGCTCATAAGAAAAAGCAAACATTTACTACAGCATTATAAGTTATTAATATTTCATTGGTTGTCTCTTGTTTTTGCAAGATGGCAGTCTTTTTATGACAGTCTGGACAAAAATGATGTCGCACAATTCATATTATCACAAATAAAACAATCGACTCCAAGCACAACAACTGCACAATATGCTTACAAAATTTCAAACAAGTTTTTCATAATATTTAAATAAAGTGTAAAGTATGCCGGACATCACTTTTATCCTCTACTGTACATACAGAGTATATACATATATATATATATATATATATATATATATATAGACAGACTTTAACATTGTCCATGGTTTGTAAAAATTCTGTCATAATCTATTATCACCATCATAGCTACACGATTCTGAACAGACAACTAAACAAAATAACATGATTTACTAGAGGTTCTGACAAAATGTTAATTGCTGCAGTTTATTTAAAATAAATGAATTATTTACAGTTTTTTTCGATTGCTAAACGACAGTGAGCACAACTGGAGCTACATGTGCAAAACTCTAACTACAGTCTGCACTACCAACAGTCACCTGAGCTAAACAGTTCACATCACCTGCAAAACTCACTCCAAGCAACACAACTCTGAACACACGGCTCAACACAGGCTCAGTGCAGCCAAACACTATGCACAACCCTCACTGAGATCACACACACTGTCACTCAGAACACACTGAGAGGAAAAACACTAGCATCAAACACCAATACAGAAAATACAAACTTTTCATCTTTACAGTTTGAACAATTTCAGTGACTTCATACAAAGTAATATTTTCTTCAAAGAAAAGAGTGACATTTTTTTCACATGATTTATTTAATTTTTTAGAACATACCGGTAACAATTCTTTAAGGTAAATGAAAATTAGCAGTTTGCTTCAATAGTCTGTAGTAATTTACGGAATTACAGTAATGAGAAAAAAAAAGGTAGAAACTAAAAGTACATACGAACATGTAATGTAATGTAATATAATGTAATTCGAACAAATAATTGAGGGGCTAATCCTGCCTCTCTCTAGCATCAGGCCACAGGTTTTCATCAACATCACATCTAATGTTCTCTCTGGCCATGCACCTGGGGAAGAACCTTCTGGAGTGCCTTATCCATCCCTGGCAGTCGTGTCCTCACATCCGGCACACATGGCTTCCAAAAGAGACCTTTGGTCATGTGGGTGGTGACCAAACACTTTCCACCTCCACCCATACAGAAAAACAATATATTGAAATATATATATGTGGCATATATTCCAAATACATTGAAATATATTTGCATTGTTGGTCACTTATATTTATCATTTTGAAATATATTCTGAAATATAACAAAAATATATGATGTTACAGTAAGTGTGAAATATATTTACATATATTTAACTAAAATATATTTATTGGGCCAATTTCGAATATTTGCATATATTCCAAAAATATATTTCAAATATATTTATTTTGTGTATGGGAGCCTTTCAGCTGAGATTGCAGTCAGCAGTGTTTGAAAGGCACAAGGCTGAAATCTATTCTGTTTTGAATGTGTGGTTCACAGTTTTGACAGCAGTGTGTTAGCATTTGAACAAAGTGCTGTAAATCCACAGTGTTGTGCAGGTTGTGGTTAAAGTCATGGGGATAAGTGTGTAGAGTTTTTAAAACTGTGTTCAAGCAATGAAAAACGAACTAGAGTTTGGTCCACATGAACTGCTGCTGTGCAGACTGGAGTTAGAGTTTTGCACATGTGACTCCAGTTGTGCCCACTGTCGTTTAGCAATCGAAAAAAACTGTAATATATTCTGAATCTAAATAAATTATTTTTTAAAATTGGTTGAATGAATGATTCAATGACTCACTCATTACTAGATGAATCAGTGTTTTTTAAACGAATCTCTTCAATGAATTCCTGACAAATAAAAATGTTAACAGTCACTTGTCGCCACCTACTGGTGTAATAATGTAATTGATACAAATATTTGAAGTGTTAAGTTAATTTCATAAGGTGATTTACTCTATTTTTATCACTACAGTAGACACCAGAGCTTATATCCGAACTATAACGTTTATGCCAATACTTCTGTGATAAAATGAATGATTGAAAGACAGAAATAATGATACTGTGTGGTAGAGAAGGCTGTTTGAGTTTAATATCTATACATGGCAGCGGCTCTCTCTGGATCAGAACACAGATCTGAATGTTAACTGTGATTTTATCAAAGGTTTAATAGACAGAGCCGAATCACTGTCATTTAGCAAACACCATAATGGTGACCAAACATTTCAAAACATTGGCATCTTAACCTCTGTTCATATGACAGAAATAAAGTCAGTCTGGTTAGTAATAAGTGAAGCTGGTAATGCTGTTTGTGGAGTTGTTTAATCCTCCTCTGCTGAGATCTTCACAGATTTAATGTCTTCTTTTCTCTTCAGTTGATTTAATGTGACTGTGAATGGAAGTCAGTTGTAGTTCTTTTGTTTCTCTTTCCTTCAGTGATTCTGCTTGTTAACAGCAGGTGTTCATCACTAATGCTCAATCACCACTCAATGAATCACTTAATTATCTCATTAACTTTAACACTGCTTCAGTGTTACTTTAACACTATGTATATGTGCTCTAAGCAGTGTTGATTTAACACTGGGGATTTTGTTTCCTTTATTAGACCTTGCAAACATTAAATGAGTTTTACCGGATTCAGTGCATCTTGAATTTGCATTGTTGGAAATAAAAAATAAAAGTGACTTGACTATTTTCCCCGCTTTCAGGGACGAAAAAAGTAATACAGACATAGCCTAAGTCCCCCCCCCCTCGCCCCCGCCCCCCGCCGGAGCCGAAGTGTGTGATCAGAATGATTGGGTTTATTTCCCTCCAGAAGCGTCTCACATACACAAGTGTGTTCCCGAACACCAGCATCCGAATGCTAGAGAACACGACAGTGTTTACTGTGTTTCGCCTGACGCTCTGAGACTCACGCCACCCGTCCAATAAACTGCAATAAGCTTTGTGCTTTAAATTGTTTCTTTTGATATTTAATAAAGTGTGGGGTGTGCCTGAAGCGAGTGTTTAATCTCTGTTTGTATATAACAATATAATCATCACAGATACATGCAATACATTACATTACAGAAAGAGGAGAGCTTTGTATCAGAATATGTAAAGATATGCCGTTAATTTTATAACTTTTGTAAACCCAGCCAGTATAATCACAAAATGAAAGCATCCAAAATGCAATATTAAGTATAAAAAGTGTAAACAACATGATTTACGCACTAAATCCAGCTTAAACCTGAATATTTTTAGACGCTCAAGACAGACGACACTAAACCTCATTTTACACTTAAGTTTGCATAAAGTCGAGAAGAGACTGAGGAAATGATATGTTCCTAGTCTAAAGTAACAACTAAAGCTGAGCTAAATGTGAATGACAGGTCTGAAATCTGATTCAGTGTTACAGTACAGTGTGACTGCGATCATTACGACTGGAATTTTTAGGATCAGTAATGCAAGATCTCTTCAGACAGATACACACACACACACACACACACACACACACACACACACACACACACACACACACATCGATCGATCGGTCTGTGTGGCTGTATTTGCTGTCGCCATGGCAACGCTGCAATAAGGGCTGTGCCGTTTCTCTCATTGTGTTTCTCTCTCTCTGGTCGTCTTTTTTTTCCCCTGCTATGATCTATGTCTCAATTTTTTTTCGCAGTAACCAGTGCTGTGAACCCCCTGCGGGCTCCGTCTCCATCGATGGTGCTACAAAAATACTCCCTGATCCCAGGAGACGGGATATCAGACGATTTATCAGGAGCGTTTCCCCCAGGAACCGCAGCTCACACCTGGACAACAGCTAAACTCAAGCCCCTGGCTTCATCACGGCCTACAAGAAGAACACCATTACACGCCCATCATTCCCTATAGTGACAAACAATTTACTTAATTGTATTTGAAATATATTACCTTTTTCAATAGTGCATTGCAAATATACCAAAAAATTGTTTACTATCTTTAAATATATTAAAAGGATATAAGCATCATGCTTGTACCTATTTTCATGTATGTTTCGAAGACACTTGTAATGAATTTGTAAAGTACTTTACGTAACACAAATAAAGTACACTTTAATATCACTAATCAAGCATGTAATTAGTCCCTACACATGCATTTACTCAAGGTATACTTGAAGTCGTTCCAATTTAGCACACAAAAGTACACTAAACACACTTAAAGTTGTGCTTTACAACAATTTAATTACAACTAAAATATACTTAGTACAAAATGAGTTGTTCCTAAATAGCACACTTCAAGTTAACCAATCATTAACACACTTGAAATATACTAAATTAGTCTGGCTGCAAGTATACTTAGCATGTTTGTTTCTCACCAGGGTTCATGCTAACATGACAAACGTTATAAATGCTGTACTGATCGCTCGTATGTAGCTGTACTTCATACTACACTTGACCGTTCGCGACTCTCGTCTCGCTCCACATGCTCTTTCTTCTCACATAATAAAATCATTGAGACTCAGATCAATATTACATGTGCAGTTGTTCATCCAGTAAGTGGCGTATATTGAGAGGCTCGTGATCGATGACCATCTAAATCTGCTCATCTGCTCACAGAAGTCACTTACCAATAATACAAAGTTTTTTGAATTACAAACACAATTCTGGATTCAATCCCGCAGAGCGTCTGATTCTCCACGCAGCGTCTCGATCCCTTCTCAGGGAACTATGGTTGGTCACATTCATAGACGTTTTGACATATTTAACACACTTTTGCGTACAAATTACACAAAAGAATGTGCCTAAAATATGGATGAGAAAGTAATGTAACGTACGTAGGCCAGTAAGAGCTGCGTGTGTAAACCTTCCACGCCGGAGACGCCGGTTCGAGTGAGACTGCTTACACACACACACACACACACACACACACACACACACACACACACACACACACACACACAGAATAAACCCCGTCCCCGGGAACAGGGTTCATAGATCCCCCTGACAGGAGCACATGTCCTGTATCTGTCTACACTCAGGGGTGATAGTAGAAAAAAATTCTGAGCCTGAACTTATTTCCCTGGGAGGTAAGCAGGCCCCTAAGCCAAGATATATGCCCTGATCAACATAATTGTCAAACGAGATCCACAGGTGTGCTTCCCTGGGAGAACATTTTGATAAATAGTCCGTTAAATGATAGATTCTGGTGACTTTTGTGGATATAAATGGACATCATTCAGACATGAGATGAACAAACCCAATACAAGCCTATATTACAGTAGCAGGTTTCAGTAAGTCAACTTTAAGACCTTTTTAAGACATTTTAAGACCATAAAGATTGAAATTTAAGACCTACACGACATATTGCCAAAAAATATTCAAATCAAAGAATTCATTTTATTTCAATGAATTCAGTAGTTGAAAAAGCATTACCGGTAATTTAATTTACATTTAAAGCAATCACATTAGTAACCTTCCACACCCAACAACGTATCAGACAAAAGTACAGAATCAGATTTCATTTTTTTTATAGAAAATTGTACTTTGCATATTATACTGTAAAAAACACATAATTAGTTGATTTTAGTTGATCATAACTAGAGATGAAATGGCATGAACATTTGCTTCATTTCATGATTATAGTGACAAAAATGATCACGGTTATCACAGAATCCTGTTCAGAAAGTACTAATACTACACTAGTTCACCAAGTTTTATGTTGAAAACCAGCAAATAACAAATAAAATTAGCATCAATATGCACTTTTTGTTTACATAAACATTAAAATAATAACCTTAAAAATTATTTTAAAAGTGTCTTGCAACATGTTAAATACTAACAAGTACAAGTTCAAATTAAGTTTTGACAAAAAAAATTTAATAAAAAGATAAACCTCACATATTTCAGACTTTAAATTTTTTTTATAAAAAGAATGAGTCAAAAAAAAGATAAATTACTGACATTTACAATGCACTTTAGCTTATCTTTTATTATTAATAGTAAAATTCGGTCCGATTTCACCGTGGCGTCTGTCGTTGCTATGCAACCATGCACTGCGCTCTCCACAACGACAAAGAAGTTTTAGTGGCTAATGGATTTCCACCATCGAAAAACGCCTGGAAAAAACGAGCGCTTCAATTATGAGTGCGCTTTCCGCGCGCCTGCATTTGAACGAACTTGAGCGCGCAAAAGACGCGATATGTGAACGGCCTGTTGGCGAGCTACCTCAAATCAGGCCACGAGCTACTCGTAGCTCGCAAGCGCCGTGTTGAAGACCCCTGCTCTAGAGCTCCGCTTTGTAGAGTTTTTCCATCAACTTTTCGTCTCTACCCACCTCCTCTATCCAAGACCAGCGCCATTTATTCTTTATGCCTTTATTGACAAGTTTGGTGTCTTCCCCTGGCTTCATAAAGTTGCACTCACTCAAACACATTCGTAGTGTATGGGAAACACAAAACAAATTTGCACGTGGAGTGAAAGTAGCAGAATTTCGAAGGTGAAAATTAATATTCGAATGTGAAAAAACGCCCGCGGTGGCAGAGGCGCGGCTGTCTGCTTTGTGAGTGGGGACAGGTCACAGGAAGAAGGCGTTAATGTTAAACAGAAACATACATTACTAAAGTGTAGTCTACTGTACTGACTGAATAGATATAGCATGAATAAGGTAGGTTAGATACAGCAGTTTCATGCACTGCAGGCTTCCACTGGTTTGATAATTTACCGTTTCATGTCAAGGAAAAGTTATATGTTTACCACAGCACAGCTCGCTCGGAGTGTTCGGTGTCGGATTCGTGTCTACCGCGTCTAGTTGGACTCTTGAACATTTTGAATCCATTTGTGCGTCAAAAGCAAAAGTTTGAAGCGAAATTGACACGCGGAGTGCGTGACGCCTCATTCGCGCCGCAAGACCCCCAGACGCACGTAAATGCGTCTTTACATTGACTTAACATTGAAATCACTCGCGCCAGACGCTGCCTTGACCATTAGTTGATTTACTTGTTTTTGTGTAGGTAATACGTTGTCAAATATGTTTAAACTTAAATAAACTACCTATAAAAGTAGTTATGT